>NC_081198.1:34089970-34389970 GCF_902713425.1 Acipenser ruthenus | reverse complement strand
CTTTTGGTAGTTGCGTAAATATTTATACAGGAATGTACAGCTGGGTCTGTCATGCTGTTTGTTGTATTTACTTTTATAAGCGTGGAAACACACTACATGAGTGTTCCCTGCCTTGCCTTTTACAAACGTTTTCTCCAATTAGAATCTGTGAAACTGCTTCCATGCAATTGCAATTAAATATATTTAAAAAACGCTGCTAACTTTCTGAAATACAGCTGTTTATTATTTGTTAATGGTAAATTAGCAAACAATTCAGGTTTGAAATCAAATTATTGTTGGTGAATTCAGTTTAAGCTCCAGGCAGTGCTTTGTTTCCATTAAATGATGACCCAATCTTCATTTATTCTAGATGCAGTCCAGACTCTCACTGGCAGACCTCACTGCAGCAAAGAAAACTATACTGCAGTCATTGTGGTCCTCTACTTTGTCGCTGCTTCGCTCCTGGCTGATAAATGATTGAGATATGGTTGCTTTGGAGTGGACTACGACGAGGGCTGATGGTGCTCCACAAGCTGTGGTGGAGACTTGGAATCTGGCTTCCATCTCACAGGCTGAGCTTTTTTGAATCCAACTGGGTTCGACCACTGGGACTTCCATATTTGAAAATACTTATTTATGAGTTTTTTTTTCTATAACAATTGCATCTCTTTCTGTTCTAATATTATTCTAACATTACTATGATCTCTGATTTGTATATAGTTATTGTTATTGATGAAAAAAAAGTTTTCTATCAATCTTCTACTGGTTTAATTGGCTTTTTAAAACATTTTTAAAACAGGAGGACATCTGTACTCAGGATGAAATGTACTGGAATTTTGACAAATCAGGAACAGTGGCGGTTTTATTTCTTATACCTGATTTCTTGTATAATATGTTTGCTCCGCTCTGGGTGTTACTTATTGGGACATATTTACTGAGGTTTTGCTGTAGTGCAAACTGGAATAATAACTGTTAATGTTTCAAAACTGGTAAGAAACTACTTATATAGTGTATGTTTTTTTTCTATGTTGGAAGCATTTTTAAATCACTGAAAAGACAAGTTGTAAAAATTGGAGTTCAAGGCATCATTGGTAAAACAGATACATAATAGCAATCAATAATATATATATATATATATATTAAAAAATATACAGTGCCTTGCATAAGTATTCACCCCCCTTGGACTTTTCCACATTTTGTAGTGTTACAACCTGGAATTAAAATTGATTTAATTGGGATTTTTACCATTTGATTTACACAACATACTTAACACTTTGAAGGTGCAAAATATCTTTTATTGTGACACAAAAGTTAATTAAACAAAAAAAAGACATTTGTTGGTTGCATAGGTATTCACCCCCCTGAGTCAATACTTGGTAGAAGCACCTTTGGCAGCAATTACAGCTGTGAGTCTTTTTGGGTAAGTCTCTACCAGCTTTGCACATCTGGATCCTGCATTTTTTGCCCATTCTTCTTGGCAAAATTGCTCAAACTCTGTCAAGTTGGATGGGGACCATTGGTGAACAGCAATTTTCAAGTCTTGCCACAGATTCTCAATCGGATTGAGGTCTGGGCTTTGACTGGGCCATTCTAAGACATTTAGGTTCTTGTTTTTGAGCCACTCCAGTGTAGCTTTGGCTGTGTGTTTAGGGTCATTGTCCTGCTGGAAGGTGAACCTCCACCCAGTCCCAGGTCTCTTGCAGACTGAAACAGGGTTTCCTCTAGAATTTCCCTATATTTGGCTCCATCCATCTTGCCCTCAATCCTGACCAGTTTCCCAGTCCCTGCCAATAAAAAGCATCCCCATAACATGATGCTGCCACCACCATGCTTCACCGTGGGGATGGTGTTCTCAGGGTGATGAGCAGTGTTGGCTTTGCGCCACACATAGCGTTTTGCGCTAAGGCCAAAAAGTTCAATTTTGGTCTCATCAGACCAGAGAACCTTTTTCCACATATTTGCTGTGTCTCCCACATGCCTTTTGGCAAAATCCAAACGGGATTTGATATGGGTTTTTTTCAGCAATGGCTTTCTTCTCGCCACTCTTCCATAAAGCCCAGCTTTGTGGAGCGTCCGGGTTATAGTTGTCCCATGGAGGGTTTCTCCCATCTCAGCTGTGGATCTCTCCAGCTCCTTCAGAGTTACCATTGGCCTCTTGGTTGCTTCTCTGACTAATGCCCTCCTTACCTGGTCACTGAGTTTTGGTGGACGGCCTTCTCTAGGCAGTCGCGGTTGTGCCATATTCTTTCAATTTTTGATTTTTAATAATGGATTTAACGGTGCTCTGGGGGATGTTCAAAGTTTGGGATATTTTTTTATAACCCAACCCTGATTGGTGCTTCTCCAGAACTTTATCCCTGACTTGTTTTGATAGCTCCTTGGTCTTCATGATGCTGTTTGTTTAGATTTGCTCTCTAACAAACTCGGGGGCCTTCCAGAAACAGGTGTATTTAATCTGAGATCATGTGACACTTTAATTGCACACAGGTGGACTCCATTCAACTAATTATGTAACTTCTGAAGGCAATTGGTTGCACCAGAGCTTATTTAGGGGTGTCACAGCAAAGGGGGTGAATACTTATGCAATCAAGACTTTTCAGTTTTTTATTTGTAAATAATTTTGAAAAATATGTAGATTTTTTTCCCCACTTTGACATTATGGACTATTTTGTGTAGATCAGTGACAAAAAATCCTAATTAAATCCATTTTAATTCCAGGTTGTAACACTACAAAATGTGGAAAAGTCCAAGGGGGGTGAATACTTATGCAAGGCACTGTATATTAAAAATATAGTAAAAACCATATAGACTGGAATACACTCAAAATAAAAGATGCATTAAATACATGCAGTTACATTATAGTATACAAAATACTGTTGTTTGCTTAGATCATTAAGAGAAGGTGGCATGTGAATACGTGCATGAATCTTACCACTGTTTATGAATTACATTGATGCTGTTGTAAATAACTGTATTTTGAAGTGTATCCATAAAATGTAGAAAGGAATGGAATGATTAGTCCACCAGGTGCTTTTTGCAGTTTGCTTTATTTTTTTTTCTTTATTTTGTTTCTCAGCTTTCATGCCGTGGATTCACACCAGAATTAAATGAACAATTCCACAAAATTGTAAAGGATTCCAGATTCCTACCGAGTCAGATAAATAAATAAATAAATAAAACAAACAAACCACTAAAAACAACATCTACAAACTACATTAAATAGATTGTCACTGCTGTCAATTTACAATAAAAATACTGTCATTCCTTTTAAAATGATCATCAATAAAAAATACTATCATTCCTTTTAAAATGATCATCAATAAAGTGAGGCCTGTTCCCAGGCACAGTTCAAAAGCACAACTGGCTTCTCCTTTTGCTGTTTCTCAGTATGTACAGGTGTTTTGTATTTCCAGTAGAAGTAAAAACTACAGATTTCTCTATCTTCATTCTGTCTGTGGAATAGAGTGGACATTATCTTACGGCAGATGAATTAGCACAGAGCTGTCCTGCCTTTTTGGCTAAAACATCCACATGACCAATGAGATAGAAAATCACGAACATATGAACTGCAAACAAAAATAATGTTCTACCAAACTAAACGTCAGTATTCATGTGCTTATTCAACATTTCACACATTTAATTTGGTTGTATTTTGACTGTGTCTGCTGACGCAAAGACTACCAATCGTCCTTGCAGTCTTTACAAACCTGTTAACAGCCTTGTATGGGATACTTCACCTGTAAATCAAAAAAAGCGTTTTGGAGCTTAAAAAGCTGTAAATGAGTCATAGTTGGACAGCCCTTTTAAAATCTTGAAAAGCTCCCGGTAACAGCAGCTTAGCTTAGTGCAGCCAAATTCGATCATGTACAATACGAAAAAAAAAAATGCTTAAGAAAATTCAAAAAGTGTGTACCGAGACTACTTCAAATCTGTAGTATTGTCTGCATGCTTGCTTAGTGAATGTGCTCTTTAACTCAAACATGAAGACTCCATGTCTTTAGCCTTAGGGAGTCCTATTTCCATTTTCTATTTCTGGGAATGGGCCTGCAATTCCACGTTGTCCTGATGCTGGCTTCTCTTCTCAATGTCCAGCTGTAGAATACATTCAATTTCTGCTTCGCTCCTCTACGCCACAACACCTTCGTGCAGTAAGCCCGATCATCAAAGTAGGTAACTATCCATTCAGACTTCCATTACGTTTCCTTGTTTGTCCCCAATGTAATGTATGGCACACTTAAGTTATTTAACTTAATGCATAATTACTGTGAAATATCCAATGTAGAGAAAATGAAAAAAAGAAAAATGAAACTTATTTTTCATTTTCTTTTTTTAGCGTGCACATTCAGGGAGTTCATTTTTTTGCTTTTTTAAAGTTATAATGATTTTCAGGGTCCCAACAACAACAGCAACTCTACATAGTTCATCTCCTGCATTTTAACACAGCCAATCAATCCCGTTGGTTACCATACCACCGCGGTAGTGACATCATATTTATATTACCTTAGTGACTACCTGACTACCTGATATTTACACGATCATATCGCCGTTTTTTAACATAAAAACAGCAACGGACTGCAGGCGTCTTTAAACTTTATGCTTCTCTCACTATGGGTAGCAGCCAAGCATTGGATCTTGGTCAGTATATATTTCATATCTCCATATATAAATATTAATTGTAACAATTATTTTCATTAATTCACAGTTATAGAAATGTAACATCGTTAAAAATGAAGATTTGTTTAGAATCAGGTAACAACAATTGATATAACTGTAACGTCACACTGTGGCATCCCATTGTGACTGACACAGCACAGAAATGGACAAGAGGATTAGCACAGAACTAAATTAAGGAAGCTGGATAGAAATTAACAGGCACGGGCCTCAGTCCCAATCACTGGTCAGTAGGTTCTTATGAGAACCCAGCGAGACCTGTACACACTCAGCCTAGAGCCATTGTTGTATGTAAAGTCAGAATGGGATTATTACAACCTTGGGAGTTGGCATTGCAGAGAGAGGAACTTACTACCATCCATTGAACTAACACAAGCTCAGTGCAGGAACTGCATTACAGTATACGGAAAACAGGCTATCTTACGATACTATAAACTCTTAACCACAACACAGCGTGACCTAGAGTTAAAAGATGAGAAAAACTGAGCTAGGAGAGGTTGGTTTCAAACTCTAGCTCTTATATAAAGACTGACTGTGCGACCCTGGGGAGGGGGCACGTCTCTGTTCATCTTCGGATACAGAAGGCTGGAACTCTATCCCCCTTTATCGGAAATAAAATGGGCCACATCTTTTCAACCTGCCTTTTAAATCAAACTCATCTATAACATTTAGGTAGAAATTATATCTATCTGCCAACAGTCTGAATTAAAACACACTATTTCAAAGCACTTTCAAATTTGAGAGGTTAATCCAATCAATGTAATAGCAGTTGAAACTAAACATGTATTTGACTAGAGCAATACGACCTCCTAGTGCACTGATGTTATAGCATGTGGGGCATTTGAAATGTTTAAAAGACAAATAATAAAATGGTACATTTAAATACTGAAATTAAAATATATATATATATCATCATTTGTTGGCAGTTAGGCATACCATATAGTCCTACATAGTTTTGATAGCACTTAAAAGGAAATGCAGTTTTTTAAAACTATGTTATCAGTTTTAAATAATTAAATGTAAACTATGCAAAAAAGGAGGCCAGGTTTCTGCTGAGAAAAGTCAGGTTGTAATAAGGGATCACCACAGATTTGACTAGTGTTAAATGTATCCTCTTGTTCTGGGAAAAATTGTCAGTTTTAGCCCACACAGGAAGCTGTAATGAAGTCCTGGTAAATTGCTTGGCAACAGGCTTTTGGCCTGTTCCTTTCCTTGGCTCTTCTTACGTTGGGGTAGACAACCCAAACCCTAACCCTAAATGAGAATACGTAGAACAGGATGGTGTCTTAGGACTACGTGAACTTTACCTGTTAACTATTTTGTTGTCCCATTATGTGTCACAGAAACATAAAAAAGGCCACCCAGTACCTGTTCTATCAAATAGCCAATAGAGCTAAAAAGAAAAATATTGGTAGTTTCCATTGATTTAGTAGCACTAAATTCACTTTACTAAATTACACTTTACAATAAGTGGTAGGAATTCAAATGTTATTACATATAAAGTAGAATATTCATTCCTATTGAATCCCAATAAAGTAATTAATGATTATGGTACATTTCACTTATGAACATTATGAACTGCCAACTCGTATTTAAATGAATTGCCACTTACTTATTGTAAGGTGTGATCACCTTTAACTTCCGCTACTACAAGCAATAATTTGTATTATTACTGCTTGAAAACAATTGAACTATCAGTAACACAATAAACAGCAATGTCACTTACAAAATGAAAACAAGCAGTAACAGAGTCGTTAGTTCTCCTCTTCAGAGTGGGAATCCCCATTTCAGACTCAGGGAAAGCCACTAATATACAAATGTACAGTTTGTGGTTTAGCACATGGTGTTAACATGCCTTCTCCTCCTCGAAAGGTAGAAAAGAAAAAGTACATAAAGGGGCCTAGCTTTCGATCACCCCACCTATATTACAAGGTAGTAATCAGTAAGGCTAATTCTAAGTTATAACTCCAATGAAAAATGCAGGAAATAAATTGAAACAGGGTTTAGATAGGGATGAATCTATAACCAATACCTAACCACTGCACACTCCTTTCCCAACAGTTCTTGAGGTATACGATTTCAATTCCATTTTTCTTTTCTTGCTTGTTTTTTGATGGTGCGGCTAGTTTTCGCTCGACCAAGGATGGACACACACACACACACACACACACTTCTGTTCCAGCCTGAGTGGACTGGCTGGTTGCGTCGGTCACAGAGTCCTGGCCAATCATCCTGTTCATTCCTCTTGGAGAACCTGGAATGTTCTTCCCACTGCCCCCTATAGTGCCTGCGTGGCATGGATGTTGTCACTGGGTCACGGGCGCAGAGGGCTGTGGGACACTCTGGTATGAACGCAGGAGGACCTTGTGCTTGGTGGCCACCTCTGATCTCCTGCGCTGGTGCTCCACCAGGAACTCCTTGAGTCTGGTGGTGGTGAAGGTGAGGGTCTGCCGGCGCAGCTTCATCAGGTAGGCGTCTTGCAACCAGGAGTTGGCAAAGCAGTCTTTGATGGTCGGACGGGTCCTGAAACACAGGAGATTTTATTATATTATGACATATCATTCCTTGTATTCATATATTATACACCATCACAGTCAGTCAGATTGCTCAGTTGCTTTTGATTTCATAGCACATGTTTTAAGGTAATTTTCTAGAAAGTAATGGTTTATAGTAGGGATGATTTCTTTTAACTTCTTTGTACAGCTATGGCCAAAAGTATCTCCTAGAATTTTAGGAGTGAGACAATTAAAAAAAAAAAAACATCATTTATCTTAAGATTGTGTAATCAAAGAAGCTACAAAATTATATCATAAAAGTCTAGTAGTACAGTATTTCATGTTACATTTTGAAATGTCACATTTTTCAATTTATGTAAATTTTTCATTAAGTATATGGAAAACTACAAAGCGGTATTTAATTCAATATGTTAACGTAACATTATTCAGCAGGTTTCATTCAACTTTGTGAATCAAAATTCAATAATTCTATAGGATGACGCAAAACTTTTGGCCACGGCTATACATTAAAATGTACATAATAAGCTAGAGCTCACGTGATGTAACCCTAAACTTTGTCCACTCATATTCATACATTTTTGGATTCCACAGAATTTTAAGTTCTAATTATTGCTTGTTGAACCATTTATTGGTCCTTGACAAATTTCTTTCTGTATTGCTCAGCTCAAACTTGAAATCTGGAGGCCTGGTAGTAATGTTAATTTGTTTTTAATATCTGACATCTGACAGCTGATAGTTTGCACTCTTCTGACCTACTGTAGAAGAGGCACGTTCAATCTTATTATTGGCAAGTGATGACAAACCTACTGAACAAAGACTGTTAAATAATCGTACAAAATATTTTTAATTTACTTCATTTTAACCAATTTTCTACTTGATTATTTCCTTTCCTTTAGTTTTTTTGCTCAGTATATCCAGTGCTTATTTTGTAAATTGGGAGGTCCCGGAACACATGAGCGCGAGAGGGTAGGTGTTCCGGGGGGCTCTGAGGTACCGGAACGCATGAGAAAAAAGTGACAAACACAATGTAGCCAGACAATGTAACTATAACCTGTGTTATGGTGTCATCTTTAGCCTTGGCTACAATGCTTGCTGCCGCTAAATGGGCCTTGGTTCGGGCATGTTCAAAAATCTTTTTTCTGAGGGCTCTTTGTTGTTTTTTTTACGTCGGAGGCAGAGGACGTTACTGTACATTCCACACACTCTTTCGCTAGTTTCATCCCTCCCTATGATTAATACTTCTAAGTCATCTTGAGTAAAGTCAGCCAAATTACTAAATAATAATAATAATAATAATAATAATAATAATAATAATAATAATTGAGATATACACCTCATTTCCAAAATAAATAAATACAAACATCGACTGGTATTGTAACGTTATTGTACCCAAGGCTTAATTATATAACTTGTGATTACATATTTGACCTTGAGGAATGAATGTATTTTATACATGACGATTTACAACTACGGTTAAATATTTTATAATTTAATAATGATGGCGATTCACCTAGTCCACAAGGTGACACGTAGTATCAGCTACGATACAACAACCTTTTAGGAGGCTATTGCACATTCTAATGGATGACGTTATTAAACGTCTATTATATTTTACACGCACATTAAATATACATTTTCAAATGTTATTTTATTGTGTTAAACACTAAAAAATACCAAATATATACACGTTTAAACTTTGTTTTTATAAAATATACATGTTGCGGTTATGGGTGTGCTTAACGTGTGATTGATCACATGACTAATCCCAAAGATTTACTGGATAGAAGAGGAACAGGGCAAACAGCGTTTTGCTATGTGCTGAATAAATACCACGGATTAGTTCCACAAATACTACTCGTTCGAGCCTCTCTTTTTTGTTGTTGTAAAAAACAATGGGTGACTCCAAATGTATAGAAAAAAAACATAAAGAAATGCAATTGACTATTTTTTTTAAAGATTAAATTAAATTAAATTAAATTAAATTAAATTAAATTAGATTAGATTAGATTGATACTGATGACTAAACAATGCTAATGGTTCAAACTGTTATGTTATCTCCAGTATTCTAAATATATATTATTATTTTTTTTGTTAAACTATATTTAATTTAATGTTTATGAACCAAGTCAACCAAATATAGATTCTCCCTAGCTTTTGTGATGTACAGTTTGTGAACGACTCGTTCTTTCCGGTTCAAATAAACCTACGTAAACAATCTTAATGCGGTCTACATTGATTGGTTTTGTCTCATTGAATCAGTGAATCAAATGAACGAAATGAATCGATTCACCAAACTGAACTGAATCAAATGAATCGAGTCACTAAAAAGAATCGAACTGCCCATCACTAGTCCTCCCCGACCCCGTCCCCCTCTCCCGCCGAGTCTGACTCACGAGTAGGGCTACTAGCTAGTGGAGGACGTGCCGGTGGTGATGCTGAACTGGCGGGATTAAGCGCAGACAGCGCTGCTAGCTAAGGCATCGCCATCAGGAGCAGTTTCCCCCTCATTTTTGATTTGGCTTTCCTTTCCCCTCGACACGTTTCAAATTCAGTAGCGACTATCCTAAGCTACGTGACGTGATTACGTAGGGACCTCTCGCTAGCTGACCACCACTGTTTCAAGATTAGTTACTTACCTCGCCGGCCCGCCCCATAACCTCTATGTACAAATAAGAGAGCAGGTCTGGAATCGGTGTGGCAGGATAGGATGCGCTTTTACTGGCGGACAGGAGAAATAACGAGGAGGCAGAAGCAACTTTAACTCTGATCGCTTTTATTAGAATGTTTACAGTGCAGACAGTGGAAAAAATAATAAAATCATGCCGCGAGAGGTACCGGATCCGAGCAAATTAGGTGCCGGAACAAAAAAAGTAAAATCTGAGAGGTGCCGGATCCTGTTCCGGCAGGATCCGGCTCAAATTAAGCACTGGGTATATCACAAATCACTGGTGACAGGAGCTTCTCCACATTAACCCAAAAACACTTCTCAATCCAGCTTTGCTTGGAACATCATTTAGAGGGTGAAGGAGCAATTTAGACTCCATGTTTATTCAATCCTAATGTGGTCCACTGCAACACCTAGATGAAAAGCACTCTATTAAGAACCCCCCCCTGCCACTCGAAATGCCCCACTCACCAGGGGTAGGTACATAGGATCTTCTTGAGGAACAGAGAGGCACTTTGGGACACGTTAGGGTACAATTTGGTGAGGTCAAACTTCCCTGCTTGGATTTTGATCTCCATCTCCACAGGATCTGCTTCACTAAATGGAGACCTCCCACTCAGCCTTAAACAGAAGATGCATTTAGACGGAATACTCACAAACCGTTGTCCTACGATCACACATAATGCAATAACTGAAATTGCTTCATATGTCCACACTGACAAAAGAGGCAGTATCAGCCCTCCATCGTATCATAGAGAACCTTTTCTAACCCAGTTAACAGCCAATGAAATATAAAACTGTCAGTTTGGTTTGATTTGTCGCACAGAGGCCTAGGTTGAATTTCCTTGAAATGCTTTCACCTATACCGTTAAAACTCATAATGGAATTCAAGCTTAAAGGTATGCATCATATATATTTGGAGATACCAAATTTTAACTTGAAATTATCACAGTCATTTATCAAAATGAGTGCTTGGTTCCACATAGGCTACCCTTGCCAAAAATTACTAAAAATCTGGAACCTAGTAGCCATTAAAATAAATTAATGTGACAACTGTCATCGAGTAAGGATCAATAACTGCTATCTGTTAATGGAATCGTGGACTTGCTAATGACCCATGAGGATCCAACTAACACAATACTGTAGTGGTGTTAAAATATTATCAACGTGTGTTTCAGAGACAAAGCAAATGCATAAGAATGCCAGCAAAGGTAACAAACATCAGTTCTCCTTTGAGTGATTACATCCCAGAAAATGAATGAAATAAAGCTAACTCCCACCAAAACACCCAAAAAGTCAATCAAAAGAAATGCATATACAACTTTACTTACTTGCTGCTGTTGGACAGATCATGTGATGAATATTATCTACCAATGCAGAAGAGTAAAATTAAATTCTACAGTCAAGTACAGGAGCTGTACTCCCTAGAAACACTGACCTGCAGTCCATTCCCTCTGCTCTACTGAGGAAGCCACATGGCCGTGGCTCTTTAGATACTTACATGACAAATGTCAGGACACCTAGACCCCAAATATCCGCTGGTGGGCCAATCACATCCCCTTTTACCATTTCAGGAGCTTGGGGAGGAATAGGTATAAAGAGAGGTGGAGAGAGAGAAGGGTAAGGAATGATTTGTGGAAAGACAGAGAGGCAGAGGAGAAGAAGTTAGAGGAGATAGGGAGGGGAGAGAGAAAAGAAGAAGCGATGAATCCTTGTATATATAAACAGAGAAGGGTTAGTTAAAGTGCCACACAAACTATCCTCTTTGCTGAAACAATGCAATGGTAAGACAATTACAATGCATTGGTTCCATACTCAGGGTCAATGGTAACACAAGGGTACTATATCTAGAGTGGTATGAGTCAATGATAAATAACCCAATGCCAACAGGACCAATACAGAACAAACTTGGTTTGAGGTTTTTATTTGCTGTAAACAGCAGCAGTGGGACTGATACTGGTGAACTGCATTTTGTAGGCATGTTGAATCCTGAATGCTGAACCATACCGAATTTGGGGAATTTGCCCCTTAAGTCAAGTTTTTCTTGGAATTGTATTGGTGGAAGCTTGTCGAGCATGAAGATTTTTTTTTCTACAGGTCAGATAAAAAATGTTTAACTGGATGTAAACTTAAAATTGTGTTTAGAATTGTAAAACAGCCTTGTGTTAGATAGTGTTAATCATTATACTGGAGTGTAAAACAGTCTTGAACACAGGGAGACAACAGTATATTGCATTTAGAGATGGTGGGCAGGATTTTCAAAAACCAGTATTATTGTATCACACTCATGGTATAGTAACAAGAGCTTTAGTAGCAAGTGATTTTCAGATGAAATGTGTTAATTAAATCAATCCGTTAATGCTTTGACATTGATGAGGTCGTTAATGAACGCATTTTTTGTTAAAAAGCTTTATTGTCGCAGGTCACCTACATCACTTCCTGTCTCAACGACTAGATAAGGAAAACTTGTTAATCAAAATGCATATTAACAGGATCAAGAAAAATGAATGGAAGCATAATTCACTGTTATGGAAACAACTAGCGTACAGGGAGACGGCTCTCACACCAGCGAGCAGCAGCAAAATGGAAATAAAAAATAATGGGAATATCTATCTTGTGTATAATTTGTAAACTTAATTTAAAATTGTGCATTTTGTCATGCAGAATGTACATTTATTTAGAAAACTTCACATATAAAATGCTGATATTTTGCCACAGCTTGCTACATACAACTCTTTTAATGTGCATTTTGCTATCTTTTTTGGTTAAAAAGAAAAAAATACTGTAAGCCATGTACGATTGTAGGCTATAAATAAATAAGTTTGAAGTGCCATTTGTGTTTGTAGTTGTTAGCTATATTATACATGTATACCATGTATGTAACACTTCATTATTAAGCTTACGATAGAGCTCCCTACCCAATACACAATTTGTTTATAATTAATTGTTCAGTGAATCTTCTAATCATGCATTTTCTTTTGTACTCTTTGCTCGCCTCCGCAATAAATAAACTCAACATGACTAGAAGTAGCCCCCGAACACTTACAGTATTAAGAACATTTTATATGCATACAAACGTGTGAAGGTGAAAGTATACATTGTACATAAAGTGTGGGGGGAGTCTGACAACATTAAATACGTTGAGGAAAATTTCATGTCAATGACCTCGATCTCATTCCTAGTGCATCGCTGTGTGTCCTTGACACCTGCTCTTTGTTCTTGTGTGGATAAGACACAGGTGTTAAAAGCCAAGGACACATTGCAAATCCGCAATCACCTAAGGAAACTTTATTGTAATATCTAATATGCAGTTTTCTATACTAAGATTTCAGTTGTATAATTCAAATAAAATCTACAGTGAGGTCAGCTGTCATATAACATACATATGCAGAATTCAGATAGAGTACAGTTGCATTGATAATTTCTTGGTAGTAATATTACACTTCGTGCAAATAACGGTATATCATTTTACCGACATAACAAATGTTCCATAAGGTTACAAATGGTTAAAACAACTGAATAAATCTCCTTCATAACCACAAGTATAGAAAAGGCTAAAATATTTTCTTAACTACAAATATTGAATTATCTAGGTTGTCTGTCTACCACCTTTTAACACCACCATTGGCTCAGTGCTGAAATCCAACAGTAGTAAAGGAACCGTTTGTTGGATACCATTATTGAGTTTGCGATTAATTAAATTATTTAACTAAATGTTCTGGTGACATTTAACGCTGCCTTTAAGAACGCAGCTGACCATTGTAAGCATGTTCACAGTTGGCTGGAAACTAAAAAGTATTAATTCAACATTTACTGATTGTGCCAAGTCCAGGCACCAGCACTGAAAGTGAAACTATCAGTTAGAAAACCTTTGACATTGATAAATCATTTAATAAGAAATACATAATATACTAAAATAAGCTTTGCAGGTAATCATAAACAAGGCTACGATTTTGGCATTGGTTTTTAGTACACTTCACGGGCAGGGTGTCCTCGGCTCACCGCGCACCAGTGACCCCTGTAGTCTGGCCAGGCGCCTGTGGGCTTGCCTGTAAGCTGCCCAGAGCTGCGTTGTCCTCCGACGCTGTGGCTCTGAGGTGGCTGCATGGTGGCTCGACAGTGTGTAAAGAAGCGGTCGGCTGATGGCACACACTTCGAAGGATAGCGTGTATTCATCTTCGCTGCTCCCGAATCAGTGCGGGTGTAGTAGCGGTGAGCTGAGCCTAAAAATAATTGGCTATTCTAAACTGGGAGAAAATGATAAACAATTGGCGACTATTAAATTAAAAAAAAATAAAGAAAAAAAAGATGTTCAGCAGCAGTCTGGAGTATTTGTTTAGCAATGTTTAGTTTTAGAGAAAATGAGTATGTATTTTCTAACAGATCACTCTGTACACTATATTGTATGAAAAAAGGTTTCAAGAAATAAAACTTTTTAAAGATACAAGCCCACATTTTTGTTTAAAAAAATAAATTAACAAGCGCTGTATGTATGTGAAGATCACAACTGAGAGTTTACATTAACATACGATCTGTTCATTTACATGTTCACTCCATTTTCAAGATTTCACTGACTTTTGTTCAAATTCACAATTTTCACAATTTCCATGACCTCTGTCACAAAATCATAGCCTTAAATCATGAATAAAAAAATGAAAAAAACATAATAAATTAGGATGCTGGTGTCTCTGAGTTAAGTTAAAACAAGTTGGCAGCTTATATACTATTTGTAAACATGGACACGTTTAATTGTGGCACTGTTACTCACACATGTACTCAAGGGTCCCAGTGTGGCATCCCAGCTGCTTCAAGAACAGGGGGTTGAACGTCTGGGAGCTGCCAAAGTCGATGATCTTCACCACGTTCATGTAGGTGACAATGATGTTGTCTGGCTTAATATCCAGGTGTAAGATGCGTCGGCCGTGGAGGTACTCCAAACCCTGCAGGATCTGCACGATGTAACCCACCACATCATCCTCAGAGTACCGGAACCTGGCAGACCAGAGAAGGATTGCAGTAATACCAATGGACACTTCAATTCTAAGAGACCACAAGCTATGAGAATGTGAACAAAAACTAATTTTAACATTGAAGGCTAAGATGGATATTCGAAATGTGTGTCATTGAATTGTATAACTATGGATGACATACAGGGCTTAGACAACATATCTGAAACACTGTCATGAAACAGGGTCCTGAGCCAGCATGTGTAGCCAGGATGGCACTGAACAGGGTCATTGCTCAGTGATCTCCTTTAGGGAAGTTTGAGGTTGGTAATTTGCAGCAAATCGGTTCTCCTGCATAGAGTCACTTTTAGTGAATGTTTGTTGTTACAATAGTTTTTTGTGTTGTCTTTGATAAAGGAGTAGTTTATGAGATGATGCATCTCAAGCACTTCCCTGTATGAATATATTTTTTATAAAAAACAATACATAAATAAAGAAAGAAATTAAATATCTGTATATTTGCATGTTAGTAAAAACCAACAACAACAAAAACAAATATATACTTTTTTTTGCAAGTAGAGATGAGGTTAATTTCATACCTGAAGTGATTTAAAATGATGCACTTGAATGATGGAGGAAACCAGCATGATAAAAAGCATTTAGTTATTTCAATTAAAGTAGTTTGAGTTTGAGTTACTCACTATCACCCAGATATGAAGGTGTTTTTATTTTTAATATGCAACTACCATGCTTAACTGGATTACAAAATTAGAACGTTATTACAAGTGTTTCCTGCATAATGCTGTTAAAAAAAAAAAAAAAAACACCTTTGGCGTACATTTTGTATTGCTTCCCTGAACTGAAAACTGAACTTTGAGATGACAGCAGTAGCAGAAGCTCCCAGCCTGCCTCACCTGTCTATGAGGCTGTAGAGCAGCTCCTTGCCGGCGCAGGACTCGGAGATGAGGACCAGGTAGCGTGGGGTGACGTAGGCCTCATGCAGAGCCATGACCTTGTCGTGGTGGAGGGACTTAAGGATCTCGTACTCCTGTAGCACAGCCTGCTTGCTCTCTGGCTCGTAGGGGATGATTTTAGCCACAAACTGCTTGCCTGTGGCGTTCTCTTTGCACTCTCTGATCACGCCGAACCTCCCCCTGACGTGAACAAAAAAATTAGTAATAATTTATCAATATTATCAAAAGAGCTGTACCGATTCCCTGGAAGTTCTCATAGAGCCTTTAAAAAACAATATCACTAAGGGAAAGTTTAGTTTATTAAAAAAACTGACTAAATAACTGCGGACACTACTTCAGAAGTTTTTTGTTTTGCTCATTAAACAAGTGGCATGTTTAAACATTTTGATTGTACTGGTTTCTGCCAGAAGATTGCACTTGCAGTCTTTTCTTAAATCTTAAATGGGATACCCAAAAGCAGCTATATTGTGGAGCTCAATAAGCCATCAGTTGGACAGTCATGCTATACATTAAAAATAAGGGTGTGCAGGATTTAGTGGCCAGTGCCAAACCATGCGATCAAACAACTTCCAGTTTTGATGTGACCAAGTACACATTTGTTTTTTTTTTTACATACGCACTCTGGAGAACACCCTTCCCCTGGTGCCATATATAAAGTTAAGCATGCTTGTATCCTTGCTGCTTACCTCGCTCTCTCATCCATAAAGGTGTAGGGTTTTTGTGGCACGCCTTGGCGTAATGCAGTAGTTCCACTCTCCAGCGATTTGGCAGATGGTGTCACTCTTCCTGTGGGGGTCAAACGTGTCGGAGTGGAGACCCCCTCTCCCACCGGGCTCAGGCTGGTCACCAGAACCACAGGCGGGGTGAGCAACGACACCGGGGAAGGGGTGACTCGAGTCGGGGTCGTTGCAGCATACATGGGCACGGAAGAGATTGGTTTGCCAATGACAAGGGGTGGGGGGACCAAAGGAGGTGGGGAGATGGGAGGGAATGGAGAGATGGGAGTGACCAGGTTGACTGGCGTGGGTGGTTTGGGAAAGATAGCAGGTCGGGGAGCTTGGGATCTGGGTAGGTTTTCATTTCCTGTGGGTGACCGAGAGGGACGGGCGACAGAAGATGGTGTAGTGACAGTAATGGTGAGAGTGGTCTTGGCAGAGGTGGGGGTTGGGGTGGTAGAGGGGGTTATTTGGACCACTGCTGGTTTGGATAGCGATGTGGAATTTGTGAGTGTTTTGGAAGAAGGGGCTTGAAATGGTGGTATTGTTACGGATGTGGTCACGAATGGAGGAGGGGTGGAGCGGATGGCTTTAGGAGCAGCAGGAGGTATTGCTATGGATGTGGTCACGACTGGGGGAGGGGTGGAGGGGATGGCTTTAGGGGTAGCAGGACGTATTGCTATGGATGTGGTCACGACTGGGGGAGGGGTGGAGGGGATGGCTTTAGGGGTAGCAGGACGTATTGCTATGGATGTGGTCATGACTGGGGGAGGGGTGGAGGGGATGGCTTTAGGGGTAGCAGGACGTATTGCTATGGATGTGGTCACGACTGGAGGAGGGGTGGAAGGGATGGCTTTAGGAGCAGCAGGAGGAGGAGCTTTGGAGGTTTCTGCAAAGCAAGTCAAGCAATTTGTTTAGTTTGAGAAATTGGCTGGACTTGGTTCCTTTATGCTCTGTTGCATCCATATAATATTCTGTTCTCAAAGCAGAGGTTGCTAAACAACCACACACATCACAAATATACCTTGATATTTTTGTGTATTGATTTATAGGCTTGAAACTTGCTCAGTCAAACAAAGTAGTTACAAGCCTGGATGTGAATCAATAATTTCTGCTCAGTCATGTGGGTCAATAATTTCTGCTTGCTAATTAAGAGACATAATTACAATACGGAGTTTTGCAGCAGATCTTTAGTAGAGTGATATGAAACTATTTCCTAAAAAATATTTTCATGGCATTAAAAAATATGATAAACCACAGTAAGCTGTGGTAAATGCATAGTATGACCATGGGGAAAGCACGGGAAAAGGGGAGTTAAAACCAATGGAAAACCATGTATATTTTAATGTACGCAGGGTTGTAAGAGCACAGAGTAGTGCAAAGAAATAGGAGTGAAATTGAAAGTGTATATACAGTAAAACTACATTTGTTGCTAGAACTCAAATGATGGTTACCCACAAAGTAATACATTTAACAAATGTCTTTTTATTATTAAACAGCTCAAGGGACTTCACAGTCAGAATATTGGGAAATGTGAAATCTCTTCTTATTAATGTTCTGACAAAGGGAAGGTACCTGGTGATTCGAGGGTCACTGTTTCTGAAGAGTTGCTGTAGGATCCCTGTCCTGCCTTGTTGACGCATGCCACTCGGAACTTATAGGTGCCATCCATTGGTAAATCTGTGACGTTGTAGTAACAGTCTGCCACTCCTGTAGCCACTATAAGCCAGTTGGAGTCGCCTTGGCAAAAAAAAAAAAAAAATAATCAATAGTTAAAGCAGAATACTGTATTTATGTTTTTGATTCGAAAGCACTGGCAGTCGTAACATTTTACACTACGCATGTAGATGTTTCAATGGCCAGCTTATAGCAGTGACTTCACAATAACAGAATTCAGAGCAGGCCACATAAACCGCAATCCGTTTAACCCATAAAACAAAAACAGATAATTAAATCTAGCATCAAAAGTACATGGTTAATTGGGCGTGGTATAAGCATAAACATTGTTTATAGTGGGTAACTCAAAAATAATCAATTTGTGAGTACTTTGTCTTTCAGTGTTTATGTCTTCGCTCACTCTCTGATTATTTTTGTGTTCCTCCTTTAGAACCACTATGTATCCTCTCTATATTTGTAGTGTAGGCAGTTGTGTGTATCTGAAACACAATTTCAGAGAGCTGAAGAGAAGATGATTATCTATTAAAGGAAACAAATATATAGAATATTGTATAGGGTTCTATATGAGGCTGCTCTTACCTTAAATGGGTGAAAATTAGCAGGTAGCCTACAGTTAAACAGTATAACTAATTCTACTGTCATTTCCATCTCACAGAAGCCATCTGATACAAACTATGGGAAATTATGCAATTTCAGATGGTCGTATCAAATCAATATCCAGGTCTACTACATATCGAAGAAGCAGGCCCTGTGAGTGAATTAAAATGCTGTCCAGTAGCATAAACAGGAAATAAAGAAAATAGAAAATGCATATCTTCTGGGAAGTTTGAAACATATTCTAGTTGGCAGTTACCCTCTGTTTTCCTCTCCAGTGAATAGGTACATGGTGCCTGGGTATCAGATGGCTTCCACAACACCAGGGCTGTGTTCTTGTACTTCTGGGGTATCTCAGGTGTTCCTGGGCGACCTGGGATTTCTGGATAAAATAACGCCAATAAAAAATGTTCAAATACACAAAGGACTGACTCGTAACCATTCCTTAGACATGCTTGTAGTCCACTCACTAGCCAGGGAGACAGTGCAAGAGCTGGTGACAGATGCCAGTGGATTGGTAGCCACGCATTCATACAGCCCAGAGTCCTTTTTGTAGGCCTTCAGGATCATCAGGAGCTGCCGTCCATCAGCGCACGAGACAATGTTTATCCTCGAGTCAATCTCCACCGGCTTCTTGTCTGGGAACAAAACAAAGAGACACTCAGCAGTGAGCAACAGCTCCAAGAATATGTCTCATTGTTTGTCACATTTTAAAGCTTTTAATGGGAATTCTGCATCTAATAAGAACGTTCTAGAGTGGGTGCTTTCTCTCAGCCTCTTCCTCATTCCTTTTATTTTGTATACTTACTCACTTACTAATATTACTATAGAGCGGCACAGTGTATGTCAGTCAATAGGTGGCATTGATGTTCTGCAAATAATTGCGATACCTACAGTATATCCCAGTATGACTCTCTGATACATCCATCAGACAAATAACTTTAGTCCTTATTTCACATGCTGATTTCTTGAAATACCACCCTGTGGTGGAGTGTCCCGCCCCTAGGTATATATATATATATATATATATATATATATATATATATATATATATATATATATATATATATATATATATGTATATATATATATATTATGTGCGCTGTTTATTATTATAAATATTATTTGTATTATGATTTCTGTAAATATATATGACGACGAAAAGCCAATATTATTTGTATTATTATGTATTGTTTGGCCAGACGAGCGAGATGCCGTCCGCCAGGTTATTGTTTATATTTTAGAATTATCTTGTGGGAATGCGTGACTGATCAGCTACTGAGTATTTAATTAGCTGACAATCACACATCCTTATTTAACCTGTGCAAAATGTGACCGAGGGATAATAAGATCATTGTTAGCCAGTTAATCAATCAATAGAGAACAATTGCTATATTTAGAATATACTTGTTTAGTGTGTTGTGTTCTGTTTTGTTTTGGCCCTTGTGCCCTTTTGTTTCGAGAGTGTTGTTTTTGTTTAAACCTTTTATTTTAGTTCATTATAAAAAGCTGAGCGCCGTTGTGTCTCAGTTTCACCTGTGAGTACTTGTGTGTGTTTGGATTTCTGGTCTGACATCACCACCCTGCAGCCATCCAGTTCACACACCCTTATACTCGTTCTACACTGCAGACTTATATAGGTCTCGGAAAGATACTGCAGCAGCGCTCTAGCAGCCTGAAGAAATTACCAGCAAGCCACTTGTTTCCTTTGGTTTCCTATACAGGGTTCTCCTCAGGAATTCTGTATACCTGGGTGGCAGAGCATTATAGCCAGGAGCAATTAACAGAAAAATAAAATTGTCTTACCTGAAATATATAATAAAACAAATAATTTGAGTAATAATAAGAAATTGAATAATGAATAATAATCCACCCTAATTCATATACAGGCTACACTGCTCCATTTACCCCCTGATCCTTTGCAAAATTTTTTTTTTGTGTTTCTGGCAGAGCTTGCACATCACACCACCCAATTCCTTGACGTAAAAAAGCCATTTGCACTCCCCCCCCCCCCATATAACATGATACCCACTATCACAATGTTTTATGTTTGTTTATTTGTTTGTTTGTTTGTTTTACACACTGGCCATCTTGCAGTTCTTCTAATTTGCTTTCTACAAGTTGCTCTTCCTTGACTATATTGGGTTGCTCTTTTTAATTTTCTACATTTTCATCATCCATTTCGGTTTGGTAATTGTCACTATTTTTGCTTCAAAAATAACCAGTTATTTTTTTAGCAGTCATTTTAACATTTCAGCCTCTCAAGGTGCTTAAAACAGATAACCCACCCCTTCAACTCTCTGATTGGTCAAAAGTGTCAAGACAACACAGTTGTCATGGGGTTCCAAGATTTTCTTTTACCCAGCGCACGCAAGCGATCTAGTCAGCTAGCAGCGCAATCAATATTTATCGTTAAAGTCACAGTAGCTGAAAAGGCCTGGGGAGAACCCTGCTATAACTGTGGCCCCTTAGCTTTCAGTATCAAAGTGAGGTGGCAGTTACTGGGAGACATTACCTTTCATCCATATGATGTTAGGGTTAGGGCTGCCAGCCGGTAGACAGCACAGTGTGATGGGATCTCCCTCCAGCAACACATGGTCACGCAGCTTGATGTGGAACACAGGAGGGAAGTCTGAAGGGTGGAGAAAGAATTGTGTGTGTGAGAGAGAGCAGGAATAGGTTGAGGGGAGGAGGAGGGACACAAGTTATAGCCATATAACTATATATATGCCCATTTACATTTATTTTTTCAGAATAAACTTGTCAATTCAAATTGGTTCGGTTCTGGTGGTCCAGGGTGGCCCTAATTGAAAGTGTAACGGCAGGAGTTTCTAATATATTGGCCATTCCTGTATTATTAAAAAAAAAAAAAAAAAGGTGACCAGGTACCTGATGTAAGGCGAGAATACTGTCTTCTTTCCAAGGTGCCGTTTTCTTTGGTTATGGCAGAAGGGATGTTGGGTTGGGAAACAACTTTATCCCTCTTCCCTCTGGATAGACCCCATCGGTCCCACCTGGATTTGCGCTCACTCTCCGACGAGGCTGGGAAGAAACAGATCATCACCAATCAATTTATTTACTCTTTGTTATAACAAGGCTAGACTAGAAGGAGCAATCTCATTGGCTAACATGTGTTCCAACCCCTGTGCAGATATGTCACTATACCAGCACAGCTTGAAACTTTTAGAAACTTTCCGCCTGATTAATTTGACAACCAATTCAGTTGGGGGGGACCATTTTATAAGCACAACACTTCGGGGTGTTCAAATATGGTCAAAATCCACAGGCCTATGCTGTTTAACAACAACCCAAGGTGTGTGGATATTAGACAATATTTAAACACCATGTTGTGTGTTATTGCTTTCTGAAACTACTTCCTCAAACACTGTGCCCACTGTGCTCCTCCTTCCCTCAACCAAAGTTGTCCCCAGACCAGATCATTGGAGACCAGATAACTGGAATTATAATCTGCATTACTTTCCAGTGCTTTAAATGTTAGCTTTTTTGTTATTCAGTCCGTGTTTTAAGGTAATTCCCTACGTTTTGTACAGCAGTCATTATGTTGAGAGAAAATTAAAAAGATGCAATGCAGAGTGTCTTTTATTCAGATTATGAGATGCATTAACAGAAAGGTGCATCCATAACTTCCTTACTTTTGACAGCCGCCTCTGACTGGACACTGCATTCCGACTGCAGGGACTCTGAGGAGGGGGCAGAAGAAACCTGGCTAGCAAGCTGGTTTTGTGGGACCCCCATCCTTTTGAGATTGGTTCCCTCAGAGTTGGATCTACGGAGCAAAGAGAGCAAGGGTGTCCTCTTCTCTGACTTGGCCTCCTTGGCCTCAGCCTTCCTCTCCTCGGAGTGACTGCGGATCCTCATGGAGATCCCAGCCACGGTGGACTCGATCTTCTTGCGCATTGCCAGGACAGGAGACTCATTTGGTTTCTTGGCTTCTCTGATCTCTGGCTCTTGTTTCGGAGCCCCAGGTTCCATCCTTACCATCTCCACCTCCTTTTCTTTCTTCTCCCTGGAGCTGCTACGACCTAACGTCCATGAGAGTCTTCTCCTTGGAGCTGGACTTTCCTCTTGAGGCTTCACTTCCTTCCTCTCTGTTGAGGGGGTCCTCTTTAAACGCAGAGAGAGCCTCCTCATGAAGCTGGTATCCTTCTCTGCTTCCCTTAGGTCCTGCACCGATCTGGCCCTCTCTTCCATCCTCTTGGATTCCTCAGGCTTGACAATCTCCAAGGGAGCTCCTATGGGCCCTGGACGATAGATTTCCTCCCCTGATGTGGGAGGAAGAACAAGAGTCTTCTCTTCAGACTTGGACCTAGTGAGGAGCCTGATCCCACGAGTAAGGGAGGACTCACGCTTTTTGAACTTTGCTTCAAAGACTTCTTCAGATGCTATGTCCTCGATGACAGGGGGTGGTTCTTTATCAGGGGTTGGCTGATGTAAACTTTTAGGTGGACTGGGTTCTTTGTCAGGTTGTTCAGTAGATGCTACTCGGGCAAAAACAGCAGGGTGAGCAGTTGTGCTGGACTCTGGCTTGTTTTTGGAGGGCTCTTGGGTTGGAGCAACAATGGTTTGCATGGTTTCAGAATAGGCAGAGGACGAGGGGCCGGGGAGTGAAAATAAAACATGAGTGGTTGGTGAGGGTGAAGCTCGGGCAGAGATGCCACATTGTGGAGGTTTTGCTGGCATGGACAAAGGCGTCAGCGTGTCGGATCTTGTGATTATTATCTCTGGTGGTTGCTTTAGTGTTAGCGATTTCACTTTTTTTGGCTCTGCTTTAACTGAAACAACAGCTTCCTGTTCTTCTTTCCTCTCTTCCACTATCTTGGTGGCCTCCGGCTTCAGTAAAGGTTTTCTTTCAGCCACCTTTTCAGGTTCTGTAACCACAGCAACTTTCTCTGATGCACCTTTTTCCTCATCTGTGTAAGCTGCCACTTTCTCAATCTTGCCAACCTTCTCCTCTGCTGACACACTCACTGGTTTTGCCGTACCTACTTTCACCTCCTCAGGCCTGCTTGCTTTCTCTGTTGCATTTGCTTTGTCCTCAAAGGATCCATCTGCTTTCTTCAATTTGCTTACCTTCTCTGTCCCACCAGTCAGTCCCACCTCCTGTTTTTCAAAATCTGGGGTAGGAGGTTTTGAAGAGATTTCCCTGGGGGTGGCTGGCCGGGACTCCAGCTTTGTCTGTTCAGTGAGTGCCGACATCGATATGCATTCCTGTAGTCTGCGTCCCTCTATTTGAGCCAATGGGATCTCTAAGGGAGCACCGGAGCGCCGATGGAGAGGGATCGGTTCACTGTCCCCCTGGCTAAAGGAGGCACACTTGCGTAGTACCTTGGTGTCTGAACACTCTTCTTTGGGGGTGTCACTAGAGGCTGCCCTAGCAAGAGGAGGGTTTGGGCCTAATCGGGGTGGGCGGCTGTAGCGCTCCAGAGATGCGGTGCGTTTTTTGGGATCCTCCCCTGCAATGCCAAGGGTCTCCAGCAGTGGGCCTCGTAGGCCACTCATTTTGCTGTCCACAGATCCTCCCCTCAGCAGTCTCTGTCTCATCAGTTCTAGTTTCAGGGCATAATCTTCCTGGCTCAACTTACGACGTTCATCTAGAGTTCCTGGGCTTGGACTCCTCCTAGGGAGCTCCATTGAAACAGCTTTTTTGAGGCCTTTCTTTGGCTCCCCCGTTTGGCCCTCTGCAGCCCCCTCTTCTGGGGTAATATGGAGTAGCAGGGCACTGTCAGCGGAACTTCCTCTCCTCAATTCCCCTCTCTTCGAGCCTCCACCTGCTTTATCTGACTCCACACTTGAACCCTTGTGGAGGGCTCTCTTTGGCTTCTCTGGCCTCTTTCGTGCCTCAGTGCTTTCTTCATCTGAAGATAGGTTGTCCTCTTCTTGTGTTGACCTTTTTCTGGACCTGCCTCTCCCTGTCAATTCTCCACTCTCTTTCCCAGAGGGGGTTGGTTCACACTCCATAGGCACTGCCCCCTCTGCTTCAAGCCCCACCCCTTCCAGAGTTCCATTGGGCCTGCCCGCCATCTCATCATCGGTTGGAATCTCATTGAGAGACATTCTTGAGCCAGAAAACTCCATGGTCAGAGGCATGGGGATAAATGGAAGCTCATCAATGTCATCAGAGTCTGAGGAAGACGAGGGCAGAGGGGAACCTTCTTTAAGGTGCCTGGGGACAGCGATGGAGATGTGGCTGGAAGAATCATCCAAGAGCTCAGGAATGGACCTCATCACCATCTTGGATTTGTAGTTAATAAGCGAGCGCTAAAAAATACATCAGAAGCAATAGTTATTAAAATAGTATAGGTAGACAGGATAAACAAGTCTGTGTTGTTCAAGGCAACGACCACTAGTTTGTATTACAGAAATCATTTCTAAAAGACAATTAACAAATACATGAACCAGTGGGGTACAGCATGCCTTCAAGACACCTGGTGAAAGGAAAGATAATGTAAGATGGAAAATACATTACGTGCCATTGTGTTTAAGTAAATCTGCATATTGTACTGTAGTGCATTAAAAGACAAAACTTTCTATGGAAAGTCTTTATCAATTTGTTTATGTACAGCATGTATACATGTATGTTATAGTTCTACTATAAGTACCACTGCAGTGCACTTATGCAGTAGGAAAATGGCTGAAGTTCATTGTGTAAAGTTGAACCTTGTACATTTCTTATTGTTTTAAATGATCCTTCAAATTTTAAGAATATATGTTGATATTCTCAAAGTTCCTTCCTTACCTGCCACTTTCTGCGAGACAGGAACAGTTTCAGGGGTTCTGTGTTGATACTCTTGCCCTTTGCCAAAGTCTAGAAGACAAATATATACTTTATTATTCAAACTACAAAATAAACCACAGCCCTAAGAGTACCGTAAGTAGATTCAGTTTTTTTTTTTTTTATTGTTCCATTATCTTTTACGCTTGCTATTATTCTGCGTGTTTCTAATTTAATACTGTGGAAATTAATTTAATACTGTGTTTTTTTTTAAATTTATTGATAAGTGCTTTCAGCTGATATTCAGGAGCTGCTTTTTAGCTCTAGTTCCTTTCATAAATATACAACCTAAGCTAGATCAGCCAGCGTTTCTTTATAGAAGTAAAAGCTAGTGCCATCTAGTGCTTTTGCCACTTTGCAAACAAGTCCATTTAGTTTGCTGGTAACACACTGATGTGCACTGGAATGTTCCGGAGCTACTTAATTAATATAAAGGCACTTTATACCTACATTACTTATGTCTATGGCAGGCTACCAGAACTAAAAAGAAGCTCCTGGACTCCATCTCAAAGCACCTTAACACTAAATAATATATACTACAACAGCATCACAAGGCGCTGTACTAGAGTGATAAGGTCAAATAAAATAAAAGCACATCTTAAATTATGCACACAGAAATCACTTTACACAGAATCAATAAGAGCTTCCCCTCACTATTCTGTGAACACACATCAAGGCCTGAATATCCATTGTAGTTTATCCAGGATATCTCTCTGTCTAGAATATAAGAACATAAGAAAGTTTACAAACGAGAGGAGGCCATTCAACCCATCTTGCTCGTTTGGTTGTTAGTATCTTATTGAGTCCAGAATCTCATCAAGCAGCTTCTTGAAGGATCCCAGGGTGTCAGCTTCAACAACTGTTACTTTATACCAAGGCTCCCAGAGAAGAAGCACATTAGAAACGAATGAAATAGCCTGCTGCAGCACCTAAACCCCTCCACTGTGATTCCTACAGTCAACTGGGAGTGAGTTGTACTGTTAAATTAATATAGTTGCTGTAATGCTGAGCTGTGTTTTATTAACCATGTAGGACAACTACTATTAGGAAACGACACAAAATATGGGAATTGAAACCAGCTATATTAAAAAAAAGAGAACGCAGTACCTCAGTATGGAGTCTTAGTTGATCCTTCAAATTTTAAGAATCAAATTGGTAGAGCTTGCTCTGATTCACAGAATTAACAAAGTGGAGAAATAAACCTGCGCTAGTGTTCTTTGACTTACCTTAAACCAAGGGTGACGAAGACATTCATTCGCATCTGGTCTCCTGCAAACATGAAGATCAGTTATAAGAATCAGCATTGTGACGCATTTTCAATCTTTTATATTGCAATCATATGGAACACTGTGTGTTACCTTTGATTTAGTAGTTATGCATCTTTAAAATAACTAATGTACCATCTTCTATAATTTCACCACTCTTCCCTTGCTAAAACTACATTCTAAATGCCACACTAGTCCAGCTCCAACACTAGTTTACAAAACCCATCTAAAAATCTTCCTTCTAAAGATAGCTGTGTGCAGTGCCTTTAGGGCTAAACAACCATTAAGAAAAATCACATCATAACTACAGTGCATCCAAACCCACCCCCCACCCCCCCCCACCCCCCCACGAACATTTATAATTCCTAATATTTAAACAACCACTGAAGTCGTATCCTGAAATATGTTAAATCAAACTATTAGAACACATTTCTGTAACTTACAAAGAAAAGCCTTCTCCAATAATGACAGTGGAGAACAAGATCTCTAGAAATAAACTTACAGTCTGTCAGCGACCAGAAGCTTAATGACAAATCCCCTGGCTTCACGGCAGAGATCCGCAAACATCTTCTCCTCGAACGCCACATTGTAGTTCCTGATATTCAACACGGTGGTCCTGTCATTTTCCCCCACGAATGGAGAAACCCCAGTGAGGCTATCAGGGGGTGAGCAGAGAGAATTATATAAGACAAGTTAACTTTCTAGCTTTCTCACTCATAATGGATTCTTCGCAGTGAGGAGATATTTCCCCCAAAGTCTTTTGCTGGCAAGTGTATTGATCTTTCTATACGACTCTTCAATCCAAGTGAGGATTTTGTCTGCTCTCTTTAAAGCTTTCTTCCAAACTGTTTTTGACATTTCCAGGCTCTCTGATCTAACATTGTCTCAATGTTTTCTTTGAAATATACTTAAAAATACATAAAGCTAACAAAATAATTCCAGTGAATCTTACCTAATAAGAATTACCATCAATGTCTAGCCCTCACGTTTTCCTATATTAAAGACACACATATTATATGGTAAACCTGCATTTGATATTTTTATGTTATATTTTGGAGGAATTACTTAACAAAAAAACACCCAACCCTCACATACATTTTACAAGTCACATGATGGATGTGATTTCTACAGGAAGTGAAGACTGAAAGGAATGCCATATGTCCTAATAAACTAGTTATGACCCTCACCTTGCTATATTCAACACTCATAAAATGATCCCTATTCCTTTAAAATTATTTTTATGGATTTCTTTTAATAATAGGGAATATTTTAAAACATACAAACGGAGTTAAGCAATACAACCAGATACACAGTGTTTTACCAGGGATTACAAACTGTTTTTTGGCATCAGTCTGCAATTTCTGGTAATCCCCAAAGTGGAGGATATTATTGTGATTATAGGTCATGATTTATTGTTATTTTTCTGTGGGTGAAAGTAGTTCCTTAAAAAAAGTGTATGTTGTAAGAATATTACTTCCAGTTTTTGGTGACGAGGTCTCAGGATGGTTATGAAGGAATACATACAGTTTTTTTTTAGCCAATGAGCTTGTGAGTTTTCGGCCTTTGACGTACACTATGACATATTGTACAGCTTATGTGTGTGCAGTGGAAAACAGTTCAATAAATTGTGTTATTGAAACTTTATGTATTCATCTCTAAACAAAACTTTTTTTTATGATTACACATGGTTACAACAAACATATTTTCTTTATAAAAAGAGTAGACTGCACCTCAGGTCATAATAGTTTAGATATTTACAACAGACACTGCCCAGTTAGTAGCAAATATCTCCATAGATTGGCAATAGACTTACCATAGGTATGTTATAACTCCAACAGGCCTGGAGGGAAGAGAATTGAGAAAAGATCTAAGATTGTCTTATTTATTGTCAACTAAAAATAAATTAAAAACAAAACAACAACAAAAAAAAACAAGTTAAATGTTTCGTAAGCAAAAACATGGAAAAAATAAAAGCTAGGTAGTTTGGTACCAGATGTCAGTAGCCTTGGAGACTGGGGTTTGGTTTACAATCTCCGGGGCGACGAATTCCGGAGTTCCGTATTTGCAGTACTGTGCCTCATCAGGAGTAAACTCAACTGTATTCCCAAAATCACACAGCCGGATCTGCTCATTGCTGGATTCTGCCATCAGGATGTTTTCAGGCTATGGAAACATAAACAAGTATTTAGTATGTTAGCTAGTAATACTGTATTAATATTGTCCCATAGCTAAGCAAGTAGTTAACATCATAGCTGTTCAAAAACTAGATAAGACCAGGTAAACCATGAGTATAATATTCATACTGAACATGTTCATGCTTTAATCTGTCATCTGGACTAATTTGAAAGTGTTTTGACTGTTTTTTTTTTTTACTGTGATATGGTAAAAGCATAGCAAAGTGTCGAAAAGCATAGTTAAAGTATTGGAGAAGCAGATACGCATGGTAATTCATTGTAAAAACTATATAGTTAACCACACAGTAAAAGCACAATAAATGCATAGACTATAAGAGCTTCTATTAGCAGTAAAACAAAATCAAGGGGATTTTGAATATGGGTTCTGTCAGCCCCAATAATGATTGTGGATCGCTGGCAGAAATCTCTCCACATTCAATGAGTGTCCAGATTATTAGTTTGTAGTCTATATTTGTTTGTCTACCTTAATATCCAGGTGGAGAATATTGTTCAGGTGTAGATAGCTGATTCCCTCAAGGAGCTGTCTCATGTATGATCGGATCTGGAAGAAGACCATTTGCTGTTAGAGGTTACATATGTTCTGTACATGTGCGTTCTTTACGGTATACCCTGAAGTTTCATGGTCTCTTGAAGTCTGCAGCCATACCACCTCGGAAGCTGTTCTCTTCTTTACACAGAGAATTGTGAGGGTCTGGAACCAACTCCCCAGTAATGGTGTTGAAGCTGACACCCTGGGATCCTTCAAGAAGCTGCTTGATGAGATTCTGGGATCAATAAGCTACTACAACCAAACGAGCAAGATGGGCTGAATGGCCTCTCGTTTGTAAACTTTCTTATGTTCTTATGTTCTTATTTCAGAAGTTAAGCAAGGTTGGGCTTGGCCAGTACTTGGATGACGGCCCTCCAAGGAAAATCAGGCACTCTCTTTACTAGCCAGCGTTCAACCAGTGCTGCAGCAAGGTGCTATCTTTCAAATGAAGACATTAAAGTCCCTCAACCACACCACAGGGATGTATTTAATGAATTACAGAACATCTACAGTAACAAGAAACTCCCTAAAACAGTATTCAGTGCTCTTTCCTGTAGCCAAGTTGGTTCTTGCTTATTTTATACTGTTGATATTGTTGTAGTCCTCTCAGAAATTATTCTTGGCACTTTTTGGAAGAAGAGCAAGGTTTTTAAGCCCGGTCCTGCCTACAGGACAATACAATACTGCCCTTCTTTGATTACAGTAATGCAGTACAAGTCTCAAGTTCCTCTCCCCTGTTCCCCAGTAAATGATAAGCTGGTTTCAGTCAGTCTTAGTGGGTTACACAAATAATTCAATTTAAGTGTCCTTACCTCAGACTCCAATACTGAAGATTTCTTGGTGACTCTCTCCAAAAGTTCCTCCTGACAGCTATACATCTCAGTTAAAGAAGATTTCACTGAAACAAAACACCCTCAACACACACTAGTAACAAAATGAATATTCCAATTTCTCACATATCTTGAACCTCACACATTGGCTGTGCTACTGATTTGCAGACAGTTTGTTCATATCTGTAGATACAGAAGGGCAGGGAAGTGTATTCTGTGTGAGAATGCGTGAGTGTGGTTTTTTTTGTAAGCGTATTAGTAATATACTGTGGTCTACCAAAAAATAATTATCCCCTCTTCTAAATAAATAACTATTTTTTGAGCAATGGTACTGTATTCTCATTTACTACCACTGAAGAATAACAAGCACCTCTATATATATTTACTGTATGTAAATGGGCATGCCTCCACTATATCCCAGTCACCAGGATATGCATTGCCAACAGGGTTTAATAATACACAACTGCAGTCCTGAAGCATTTATTCATGTGCACCAATACTTGCTGGAAAACAGTGTGGTAAACTGACCATTTACTGAGTAAACTTTAATAAGATTCTATCTATTAATTTCTGCCTCTTTAGTTCAAAAGGACACAGCTCGGTGATGATGATCACTCCGTTCGTCTTCTCGAAGGCATCATGGAAGTACAGGATCCTCTCGTGGTCCAGCTGGGACAGGATGTTCAGCTCCCTGAGGGCTGAGGCCTTGCTCTTCGCTCGCCGTGAGATGAACTTCGCTGCATACTCTATCTTCCCGCTCTTCTCAGTTACGCGCTTCACGTATGAGAAGGCACCCCTGAAAACGAGTCACCGGTGAAAAGGCAGCAAGAGGGTTTTGTATCATGTCAGAAGTTAGACAAATTATCCATGGCTTTTTATGGGGTAAAAACTGGCATCCCTTATATGAGGTCATCATGCAACAAAGATAACACACTATCTCCTCGCCTCATATGAGGCTATCATGCATTTGCGTCTTCCACGTGTCCCCATATAAAGACCAGAAGAAAGTTTTGTATCCGTCTCCATATAAGGTTGCCATGCATGAAAGGGTTAAACATGTAGACCCCCATTGCATCACACTTATTTGGCACTATTTAATTTAACTGAATTTATCCAGCAGTTGTTTTTCATACAGGCATTGACATGTAGAGTAAAAATGTATGATGCTGTACAATGGGCAAAATGTATCCAAAACACATTCTGCAACATTTTTGTGAAAAACTGTAACAAAACTGATTTATCTTTCCACCAAAAGTTGTGCAAACGGAATTGGTTTAAAAATACCTTGAAAAATCTTCATCATCAAGATGGAACTCGAATGCTCAATATCCCACACAGTTTGAAAAGCGGGGAGCCAGGGAATTAAAATATATGTTTACTTACTCAGTCCACATTCTCAGGACTGTGAAAGGTCACTGTAATAAAATGTTAAAGTTCGTCTCAAGACAAACAGTGTTTCTACCCGAGAGTTAAAATGGAGGAATGGTAATCTACACAGCAAGAAGCAGACAGGGTAACAGTATAACTAAATAGACAATTTTTGATAACGCTGGTAATAGACCTTGTGATATTGTGCTTGAGGAAAAACTATAGGTACAGTTTTAAGTTTTAAACAAAGTTCATTGCTAGCAGTACAGCTGTGGTATGTTGTGATGCATGTTGAATGCAAGTAGTTTAGTTTATAGATTTAAACTCCTTATCCCAGTCAAAAATGAATAAGGAGCAACTTAAAGAAGACTATTTAGAAGCCTCTAAATTAACATGATCTGCATTTCTGGTGTGGCGACATAATTGGGTGCATTGTTCCTCAGGCTATAATAACAATTTGTAGTAAAGAACTTTGAGAGGAAGTACTTTAGCTTCAAAAGGTCATTGTAATATTTGTTCCTTACATTTCTCATAATGTTTATGATGTTTGCAATCATTCTGAGATGTTCTGCTACTCTTACTCTAAATCTCCCTTCATCTGGCTAGGAGCACAACATGGCTTGCCATATCGTCATATAATTTGAATGAAGTGAGGTGCAGGTACTTGAGATATCTAGCTCAAAGCACGCTCCAAGACAGGACATGGGAGATTTAGAGAAAAACCTTGATAACTCAATACTGGAGCAACAGAACTAAAAACATAGTTAGGGAATTGTTTAAAAAAAAAAAAAAATCACATTTGAAGCTAATTATTATTTTTTTTTTAAGAGTAGTAGAAATGGCTTGGTGTTACCATCACATTCTTACAATGAAGCCTGCTGGTCATTAAAAGTAAATACATTGTCTCTCTCTATTCTGCAGTGACTCACCTTCCAATCTCCTTGTGCACATCATAGTAATCAGTCAGTCTGCGCATCTTTCGGAGCATAGTCTCCTCATCTTCCATCTGCTCCTCTTTTTCCATTTTAACTGCAGTGACAAAAGATCAAAGATTAGGAAATTCTTGCTTTCTCAAAATATATACACTGCCTGGTGACTTTCATAGATATGGCATCACTCTGGTGTGGGGCATAGCCACCTGGTATTCCCTGGATCATTTGATTATTTTGGAAAGTCAAACTTGATCACTCTGTAAAGGCTGTAGTTTCCTTAAGCATCTTTAGATAAAGTCTACCCAGCACTTGCACCCTAATGGTGATGGCTACTTTCAAGATAATACACCCATCCACTGTTCAATGGTTTGAGGAGCATGACAGAGATTTCAGGCATCTTCAATGGCCACTCCAATCCCCAGATTTCAATCCAGTTGATCTTGTTTGGATTAAAAGATGCGTTTGTCATCATGTGCCTACCTTTCTGTACCAATTGCATGAAATATAAACTGAATGGATGAATATTACTGGAGACACCTTCCAACACCTTGTGGAATCTACGCCACATCACGGCTGTCATATAAGGTCAGAAGTCACTAGCAAATGTCATGCTAGGTGTTTATATAATTCAGCAGAGAATGCCAAATTACAGAAATGTTCTAAATACAACAAATAATCCAAACTGCCAGTGCTATCACTAGGTCGAGAGGAAGGTCACAGATAACTAATTCCTTCTTGATAGGGCCACTATCTGTTTTTTTATGCGCTGAGAGAAGCAAGATTTTTCAATATATTGTAAGGTCAACCAAAGCAAGGTCTTGAATTACAATTCTCAGCATACCTGTAGTTGCGTATCAGATTTCAAAGGTATTTGTTGCAGTTTCATTCACCTTGGTTTGTCATCAGAAACATCAAATAACTTTTGAACAGCTAAAAAAAAGCCCAGTCAACTATTTCATCCAATGCTTGAAATATGCAGATGAATTTTAGATTGATTAACCTACCACTTACTGTATAGTACATGTTACAAGCTAATGTGGATAATCAAAGTCAAATGCTCCCAATGCATAGTATAACAAGGGCATGAGTGTATCACAATACCCTGCCTGTTACAGTCTTCCCCCTTAACCCTCGATCGTTTGCAGCTAATCTGTGAGATCCGGGTTGAGGCACCAATGTAATGGAGCGAAACCTGGGTGCAAACAGACAACCACACACACAGCAAATGAGTGTCTTAACCACTATGCTCTGCATTCACGTTCAAAGCTTTAACCCTCATCCTATCTCAACGACAGGGGTCAAGACAGTGTATCGCACAACACTGCAATAGCAGTTTAGGCACAACTTATACAACCAGGTATGGCTAAAAGAAAAACTATGTTGTTGACAGTCAACAACTAACAAAGGCTCCAGTCACGCGCGGTTCTGGCAGGCACCTTGAGAGCTTCCCCTCACAGCTGCTGGTTTGACCAGAACACTTCTACAGGGCCTCTCCCAGGCAGAAACTTCAAATTGCATTGAATTGTGCGTTTGTTTTGTGAATTACACAAATGCTCACTTGTGGCTCATTTGAACCCAGGCGTCAAGATGTGAAAGGCGAGAAAGGTTATCTAGAAACTTAACACCCTAACTTCTTTAACCCTTTAACATAATAAGCATATGGCTTAGCCAAGCCCATTAAGTAACACTAAGGACCTGTTACCATGATGACTGCCTGGAAAAGGGGTGTAAATAAAGACACTTACTCTGGTGCACAGTGAGCTCGGCCTTGCAGGATACAGACCCCACCAGGTTCTTGGCAGTGCAGGTGTACACCCCTGAGTCTTCCTCCCGAGGGCTGAGAATCACCAAGGAGCACTCATTGTCGTCATACACAAAGGTGAAGTGGCTGCTCTCAGACAGGAGAATGTCATTCTGAATGCAAATGCACACAAGGCAGGGAGTAAGCACATTGACCATATAAAAGTGAGTATACTATGTGTTTTCTGTGTTTCACTCTGTTTTTATTATGCTTTACTAAACTTTTCTGTGTTTTTATCATGACATGCCACAGCACACGTTTATAAATGTTATATGCATGTTTTTTGTTTTATAAAACTGGTACCGAATTCTGTATGGGTTCATACCATTGTGATATCTGAGGTAATCAGTTAAGAAGTAAACACAAGTAGTTTCACATCACATTTTAATCGTTTGTTTGTTACTTTCCCTTACATTTTTATGATATTTCTAATTATTCTAAGTACTGCTCACTGCTGCTGCTATTGATTTTTTTCATATGACCTGGAAGAATGATTTGAGTTGTTTTGAACATCATTTGAAGCTACTTGTTCTTTAAGATTAACTTTGTTTTGGTTATTCTGAAAAAAAAGGGCAGACTTTGCACTGGTATAAGCATAAGTAACATTGGGATACTAGTATAATACCAAACAGGACCAATATCAAAATACAGCAATACAAGCACAAGAGGAGCAAATAGTACAGGTCGTAGCCCTGTGATTCGGTAGCACATTGACACTTACCTGGTGCCATGTAACTGTGTTGGATTAGCAGTCTATATTGGTTCCCTTGTGATACAATTGATATACTGGCAGCTCTTGCCCCTTTGTAAAGAGTGATTGCCATTGCAATACCACTGCATTGCTATTAAAGATCATTTGGTAAAGGGTAAATGAGTGGTGCATTAGCAGTAGAATTAGATATTCTTTCCCAGTTTATAGAACTAAGCTTTTATTCACAGGGACTGAAACAGCCCACACAGCTGAAAGCAACAGCAAGTCAGATTTCTAATTCAGTTTAAAGAAAATCTAGAAGGTTTAAAAAGAATGAGACGAACGTCAGAGCAGCAGAAACACAGGGTTTGGCTGGAACCCAGAGGCTGTCAAGAAGGAGTAATAACTGACTGGCTGTAATCTGTAGGATGGAGTGACTCCTAATGAAAATGTAAAACAAATTAGCAGAGAGAGACTGAACAGTGGGAGCGCTGCACTGAAAAGATGGATGGTTTCAATCAGCAAATCGACTCTGCAAGATGAGTAAAGAGAGAGAGTACAAGAACCAGAAAAAAAGGAGTAAGGGTTAGAGTCTGAATGTGAGAGAGGTGAATACTTGCTTCTAGCAAGCTAGAATTGATACCAGCACCGGGGGGGGGGGGGGGGGCTGTCTTTAGCCTCTGTAGCTTTTTGACACTTACATCAATACATTCATTTAATGCAACCCCAGAAGATGGGATACATAACCCAACAGCTTTGAAAGAAGGATGCTATGCAATTTATATTACTCAAATGATTATTAGGACATTCTGAAATTCACTGAGCATTGGTCATATCCAATGTAAGAATTCCATCATTCTTACATGTCGCGCACTTAACTAATAAGATAATAGCATGTGTTTTGATACAATATGGGGTAAAATGCTCTCATTAGGTACAGTAGTTCACAAGTAGTTACTTTTTACCTGTCATTAACCAACCAGCTGTGTCCCCTAATGACTGACATGTTGTGCTTTGGCCCCGAAATAACAGTATCTGAAAGCAAGGCAGGCTTTTTTAAACTGGTGTGGTACCAGATATCATTTTTTTAAATAACATTTTTTTTTAATCACATGTGGGATAAATAACCACTAAGAAATTATTTATTGACATGGTTATTGACATACTACCATTTGCAATTTTTTTTTGCATGTTTTCAGTATTCACTAATGTCATTAAGATCTCTTGTTAAAAGAAGTCAATTTTAGAAGTATTTACTAACGCCATTAACACTCCTTAATAACCCCTTAATATGTGATTTTCATTGGCACCAAGGAGAGGCAACTTTTAATGACAAGTTAAGAGAACATGGTTTTTAAAATTTAAATAAATTAAAAAAAAGCTATTAAACTGCCATCCCAGAGTTATATGGCTTCCCATATTTTGTTTTATAAGGTATACGGTTAAATTGTTTCAGGAATAAAAGATCGCAGCAGTGTTTGCTTGTTTGAGTTATACAAGATAGTTAATTTTGCTATACAGTACACTCCTTGGGTAATTTATACCATTAGTAGCCAGAATTATTTTTATTAGAAACACAACTAAAATATTTTTCATCAACATGCATAACACATTAAACACAACCCATATGAGTGCAATATTCTTCTTCCAAAAAATAGGAAACAATCACATATTTAAAACTTTTAACTATTAACTATGGAGATGAAAGGACATCAGTATTAAGATTGACTTTTTCCTATGCCTAGATTTTAAAGCAGACTATTTGTCATAACAAGACGTTTAAGAAAATTAATAAATACAACATTTTTGATACTGAATAAAACACTAATGTAATACTGTACTTTAAAGTGTGTCTCCTTAAATATTTCTAATTTAACTGAAATGTACAGGATTCAAAATAGTTTTTTTTTAAAACCGTTTGCTACAATAAAAGGTCTTTGTAATTGACTGACTTTAGTTATGTAGAAAACATTCAATTATAAATCAAACAAGAAATAGCTTGCATGTAAGGGCTGTTAAATGCTTGTTTTTGTTGTAAAAATGGTTTAATTCCTTTCAGAAAACAAATATAAAAAAAGCAGAAACCAAAACACACAAAAGACAGGTCACACAAAATAGATTAAAATCTATAAATAAAGGTAGGGAGAGACATACGTTGTACCACATGATGTCTGGAACGGGTTTCCCATCAACCACCACAGCAAAACGAGACGTCTCTCCTGTGCTCACATCTATATCCTCCATGATGGATTCAAAAGTAGGGGCCACTGGAATGAGATTGGAATGCATGCTTTGAGCGTGCGTCATCCTCTGGCTAAGGTTACATCAGGCTTATTAAAAAGCAACATGATATGGGTCTGAAATACCACAGTTATCTTAACTATTGTAATCTTCTTGTTTAGAAGCTCTTTCTATAAGGTTCTGTTTCTGTTATAACAGCCTGGTGTTCAAACTCAGAAGTTTAAAGCACCCCTCAAGCTCAAAAGGGCGCTCATACATGTTTCCTCTCTAAAGTTTAGCTTGTCTGTGTGTTACTTTTTACTGATGTATTTCTAACATTCGCTAGGGACAGAGAGTTGCAGGGGGACAGGTTAATGGTTACAATCTGGTCTACCAGATACAGGAAATACATGTTTGTGAGCCTTTTTGAAGCCACAGGGATGATTTAAGCCCCTAAATTTTAAAAAGTCACCAGAAAATGATATATCGTTACTCAAAACAAGTAGAAGAATAGTTAAGATACCTTACCAAGTTGCTCTTTAAGGAAAGCACTCCAACGTATAGTAAATGTATGAGAATGGCAATGTACCCACATTGGACTGGCCAGACTGTTCATGCCTAGGAAGGATCCTCACCTGCAATTTCAAGTGAAAATGCACAGCTATCGCTGCCGTACTGGTTACTGGCTGTGCAGGTGAGCTCTCCCACATCACTGCTCCTAATCCGCATTATCCTCAGTGAGTGCTGGTCATCATCAGGCATGCTCATCTCAAACAGACCTGGTGTGTTTACCAAGATACTGTCATTCCTACAACAAAAGGGTGTTTTTTGTTATAAAATACAGGCTGGTTTTACAATTCAGTTGGCTATTTTATACTGCTGTTATGGAGAAAACATTCACCGCACCAACTTATCTTGTTTTAGTATTTGCATTATTTTGATCCACTGAGACATTTACAGGTTAATAATAATAATAATAATAATAATAATAATAATAATAATAATAATAATAATATACAAGGGAGGAAGATTATAAGTAACATACAACTGGATTTTCCACTTTCCCTTATTAAAGATGAAAATAACAGAAAATGATTATATGTCATAAACTATCATAATATGTCCATAGTAAACTAGAACACTATCAAGCACCTGAAAACTAGCCTATTATATTTTACTGTAATAACTAGCTTACTATATTATTTAAAGAGATATACACAAGAGTGTAAGAAACAATGGCTTCAGTTTTGGGCCCCATATGTGTTAATCCAGCATTGAGTATCACCATCATAATTAATAGATTACGTAAATCATAGGTTCAGATGATTCAATAATGAAGGCCATGGTTAGAACAAAGGCCTGGTCTGGAGGTTGCTTGCCCCTAGTATGTGGAGCTAATTGAAGGAGAGCTACCTCCTCCATGTAATCCCTGCAAGCACATGATTCAGGTTGATGGTAATGCAGACTGGCTGGTTCTCTACCACGTAAACCACATCCGGCTTGTCTAGGATAACTGGTGCCTCCTCCAGGTAGGGGCCTGCAGGTACAAAGCAGAAGGTCAGCACAGGGAAGTTAGCACATAATTAAACCTTCAGACAAAACAAAATATGACTGTTTAAATAGGAATGGAATGGTCTGTTTTAACTGGTTCAAGTCATTTTCTACATTTTCTTCAGTAAACTGAGCTATGCAGTTTAAACTTAGAGATGTATCTTTAAGGCCATCTCAGTAAAACACTGCTCACAATTAAGGCCACTTTTATACCATCCTAATTTGCTCCCATTGATGGCAATTTAAAGTCACCTTCAATACGAGCGCCATCTCTGTATTCAGTATAAGGCCACCATTAGCTGTCCCAAACATTAAGCCACTGTTTCATTACCTCTCTAAAAAAGACCAACTCATTGTAAAGCTAGAAAACCCTCTGAAAACTTGGAAGAAACATGATACGACTCATTTGCACATTCAATTTAGAAGAAACTGTAAATTGGAACAGTTTGCATATGTCTAGGACAAATGTTTTGAACATGTACCTGCAGTGGAAAGGCCGCTCCCTTTATTAAGGCCACATTTTGTTGGTCCCTTGACTCGCCTTAATAGCAAGGTTTCATGGTTATTGTATAATATCTTGGGACCATTTTGGGCAATCAAAATGTAAAACTAACAGTCAGTAAGAATTGTGTGATTAAATTGTGCATTGCTTCGCAGTGCTCAGAATTTATTTTAGTACATAATTTTGTAGGAAAAAAATAAATAAATGCCAGACAGATAAATAAGTTACTTAATATAGTAAGTTCCTAGTGTTGCTAGGCTTACTTGAAACATTATGTGTATGCATAGAAATGTTAAGCAACCCACCCACTTGTGGACCATGGAATTCACAATGAACACACAAACATCTGCTGTGGTCAATATAATAACAGCAGAGGCAACTATTTCAGAAATATGTTTAAGAAATACTATGAATTGAGACAGCGCTCAAGCAAGAGATCCGTGTGTGTCTGTTGACCAGAATTACCACTGGCAGCTTCATTAAAATGGCATGGGCCTCAGATACAGCTTAGGTAACCTTGACTTGTCATACTGATTGCATATGATGAAGAGGCTTGTGGTTGCACACAGAACACTCACCTCTATCGACCAGCTGTACTGGTTCTGTAGCTGGAGAAGGTTTGCTGTGGACCTTAGGGGTAGATGACAGCACCCTAAAGGCATAAAGAACCCCCTTGGAGAGAGTGTGCACTGTGTATGAAGTTTTCTTCAAGTTGGAGACTATTGTGCTCCACTGGTTCATCCCTACCGCTTGCTGTTGGATGGTGTACGTCAGTGAGCTGGCATCTGAGACAATGAAAGCAAATACTGTTACAGCAAAAAGTGCTAATATACGTCTAGTTCCAGGGATGGGAATAAGCCAACATCTTCTTAAGATTGTTATCGTTAATACAAAATGATTCCTTCAATTGCCGGGTACTTAATAAAGTTCTGTAAAGACTGATAAAGTCTTTACAGAAACTGAGCTCAGTGACATGGTACTGCAGTGAAAGCAATCTGCATTGGGATTAGCTACACCTTCAAACAACCTTGAATTAATAAATGAAAGCCCTTAGACTAGTACCTATGCTGGGGTCCAGTTTCTTTGGTTTCTTCCACTGCAGGGTGACAGTTTTGCCCGTTATCGCTTCCACTACAGGGGGTCCATCTGGGGGGTCTGGCAGGACATCTGGAAACAACATTGAGCAGCTCAGATAATGCACTGGGGTCTCCTATACAAACGCTCATATCAGCTCTCAACCACATGCTCTCATTCTGTCTTTGTTAATTGTTTTAACTTGGATAAAGCAGCACTGATGTGCCATTGTCATTTATTGGAATAAATAAGCTGGCTTTCTTGTTGGACTTGGAGGGAATCCAAATTCATACATGCTGGTTTCATGACCAGCTTCCTAAAAATCTGGATAGATGTATAGATTCTTATTCCTTGATGTACATAACATTTGCAATTGCATTTTGTTTAACAAACAAAGATAAATAATAATAATAATTATTATTTGCAGTAGTAATCATAGTAGTAATAGTAATAGGAGTGGAAGTAGTAGGATTAGTGGTAGTAAAAGTCAAAGTAATAGTAATTGCAGTAGTCATAGCAGTTGTAGTATTAACACTTTAGTTTAAGGGTTTATTGTAAATACTCAATAATACACATTTAATTGTGTAATAAAAGCTGTTTTGACCAATATAAGAGTGTTATTAATAATAATAACAACAAGATAAAACAGTTGAAAAAAATAAGGCATATAAGAACCCTTACAGCCCTTTTGATTTATTAATACAGTCTTTACACTTGTGAAGTATCAATACATGTTATTGTAATAAACTGGTGTTCCTGGTTCATAATCATAATAAATAATGAAGACAGTTACAGATGCTTTATAAAAGCATTTTATTGAGCTGAACATGTATTTAATAACCTTGAAATTAATAATAATAATAATAATAATAATAATAATAATAATAATAATAATAATAATAATAATAATAATAATAATAATAATAATCAATTTAAATCATATATATATTCTGGCACACACAGCCTTACAGGACAATAGCTTCAGTGAAAACCAGAATGGATTCGTTATTCAAAGGGCTAGGTTAACAATGGCAGTAGAGGAATGAGTGGATGAATTCGTTTGAATGCACTTACCTGTTACGTACAAATGAGCATAGCATGTGGCCTTCCCGACCTTGTTTGAAATGACACTTTTATAGACGCCTCCATGAGCATGTGTGACTGAGCGGATAACCAAGCTATGGATGTCTCTATCTGCATGGGAAGAAAGCGTTGGAGATGGAGAGTGTTAGCGTCGGGAGGGGGGCAGTCCACCCCCAGCAACAGCAATGACAGGAGGGGAACGGTACACTATAGCAGCACCCATTTAAACACTTTCACTTGCTTTTCATATTAGCTCCTGTTACACAGATGGAAGAGAATTATTGGTACCCTACCCTCTAAAAAATGTATTGGTACAGAATTGATACAGAGATGCCATTGTATGTTACGACACAACAATCATTAGTATAAATATCCTAAAAAAGCAATATATCAAAATATTTTATAAAGAAATGCCAACATTTAATACTCATTTGGGATATATGACATACTATACATATAAAAATATTTCCATAAACATATATGTTCCAGTATTGCAATTTGAGCAAAAAAAAACCACCAACAACAACAAAACCCTAAAATAGGGTCCTTTCTGATGTTTGGCACGGTTATATTTTTGATTTGCACATATTTTGTTTTTGTTTTTAGGTATGTGAAAAATATTCATACATTGATAGACAGCTAGATAGAAAATATAAACATTGCCCTTACACTGAGTCATCTTCCTGTCATCAGTGCTGTCGATCTTCTGGCCGTTGTGGAACCAGGTGATGGTGGGGTAGGGCAGGCCCGCCACCTTGCACTTGAGAACAGCCTCCTTCCCCTCAATCATGTCCATGTCATGGAGTGGCTTAACGAAGTCCGGCATGGTGAATCGCTCCACCTCGCTCTCGGGCACCTCTGGCTCCTCAGGGATCGAAGGCATCTTCTCCAGTTTCGCACTGCCAGTAAAAGTTGACACAGCAAGACTACAGTTACAGGATGTGCTAAAAGCACTTTTATTTGCATCCGTGGGAAGACACTTGTTGTATTTATGTAATTAATCACTTTCACCCACTTTGATAAATTCATTTAAAGATACGACACCTTGGGTTGTAATCATTTTCCTCCAGTCTGTATTTCGTGAAGAAAATATATTTCTCATTAAAATCGATTTAACTCCTTTAAAAAAAAACAAGAGTAAAAGAACAGACTGGATTAAAAAGCTTTGAGAATAGCCCCTAGTGTGTAATGCACAGCTGGCTTAAGGATACTGTAGACATTTCAATAGGAGCCCATAATGTCCCATGTGTGGCAGGGGTCTGGGTTGAAGAAGCCATGGAGTAATTACAGCAGCCAGACCATTTGAGAGGCCGGAAATCTAAATCAAGCGGAGATTACGGTTTTGTTCTGCCTTGTAACAACTAAATGAACAACTGAAGGAGTGTGTGGTTCACCAGTTTTATCCCTTAATATCTGAAAATACAAGATCCTTCCCAGGGTTTGTTGGTGAATTAATACCCAATTTTTGACATCCCCTACCTATTTATTTATTTATTTTTTTCCCAGCAATAATATCGAGATCAACTATTTTACAAAACTATCCCTCCAACATGGCTGGAACTTTATTGGTCCCCACACAGTAGTTTCCCATGACCGTTTATTTCAACCAGAACTCTAAAATGGGCAAGAAACAGTATTATAGGCAACTGGGAAACCCTCAGTAAGTGCTGTCAGTGACTTTCTTCCCAGCTTGGTCTCACTGCATTGACCAATAATAGGGCAGAGGGACAGCAGTCTCTGAAGTTCATGCTAACCCCTATGAATATGAGAGATTTCCTTACATTTGTAAGGAGACAGCTGGGCGAGGCTCCTGCACATACAGCTCAGCTGAGCACTCGGTCTCTCCATGGCTGTTCTTGGCTATGACAGTGTAGAAGCCTTCATTCTCATTGCTGACATGGGAGATAATTAAGGAGTGGAGCCCCTTGTCCTTCAGGATACGGATATTCTCACTTTCTTCAACCGCTTGGTCTGTGAGAGAAAGCAGAAACACAGGAGGATAAAGTACTTAATGCTATAGTTGTATTGCACTTTTCTGTGTGGCGGTTCAAATGTTTTGTGTTTTATCAACAATCTGGTGTTTTAATGCTCATTTTTGATAAGTTATTGCTGAACTCCTGGACAAAGCTACAGCTTGGAGTACTTTTTTCCCTATCGATTTTTGAATATATTTCTCCATTATGACAATTGTGTTCTTTTGACTCCACAATATAACACTATCATAACACTAAGGCCAGGAAGCAAATAAAATGAATAAAAATAGCAACATCACATAGGCCTGTAAGCAAGATGGCAGCCTATTAGATAGATAGAAAAAACGGATACAAATAATGTAACGTACTGTCCACACTTGTGAATGTAAGAAATACAGCAGTCAGAATTATTGGTATTTCTTCTGTCCACTAAGGGAACAGTGTTGCAGGGGGACAGGTTAATGGTTACACTCTGGCATACCAGGTGTATATAGAGGTCAGGTAGGATTCTCTGAGAACTATACTGCGGTCACATGGGGTTAGAAAAAAAAAAAAAAATTATAAAAAAAAAAAATCTAAACAATAACTGATTAACTTGTATATTTCCTACTTATACCCAGTTGCTCTTTAAGGGAGGGGAGGGGGTGGAAAGAGGAGGGAAGGATGCAAAGCCTGCTCACCGAAGTGACTCCAGGTGACCTGTGGAGGAGGCGTCCCGCTGACTTTGCAGCCGAATCGAGCTGTCCGACCCTCGATCACCTCCAGGATATCCAATTTCCTTGTGAAAAGAGGCTCGATTGAGGGAATGACTTTAAGATTGGCGCTGGAGGTTAGCTCCTCTGTGAGGGAGAGAGAACAGGGATCAGAAACTACAGTACAGTATGGTACAATACAATACAATACCTGATCTAATTTGCTACACATTACTACAGTAACATCTTTAACCCAATGTCAATGATATGATCGACTTGGAGTTGATAACAATAATGGGTGATGCTTGCTGAACACTTTTAGCTGGCCTATTTAATTAGTTCATAAATAGGGTAGTGCACTATACTACTTAACCATTAACAAAACAAAACCATAACAAAAATAATAATACGTGTTGATACTTTAGTAAGCTAGCTACAAAGAAGAGTTCCTTATAAAATCATGATACAGCATTTATAATCCTATGCCAAATATGTTCATAATGCATTCTTTGCTATATGTCTTAAACACATTAGAACATGAAGTTTGGGAATGAGAAAAGGCTGTTTGTCCCATCAAGTCTTGTCCCTTGTTAACACACCATGCTCCCAGACTAGGGGATCTGATTTAATAGGACAGAATTTAGTCGTTTTTTTAATGTTTTAGATCCTACTGCATCACCTGGAAGGATATATAGTACTCCCCCTTCATATGGTGGCCCTTTATACTGCGGAACAGGTTATAAGGCGGTACGGTCATGGCTCCCATTTGCCCCATAATGCCATTTTACACTAACACTAGTATTCTCGTTTTTTATTTTATTTTTTATTTTATTTTATTATTATTTTAGTTTGGACAATTACTCTTTTTTATGCATTTACTAGTACAAGTAAAACACAAACTGAAATATAAATAATCTATACTGAGTGACAGCAAGTGTAGTAGTTTGTGCTTGGGATTCTTGTGCTTCTGTATTTCATTAGTTGTTAACTGTGGTTCATTTGCTTGTTTTTTTATGGGTTATAAACCTCACAGATCAACTGTGCCAATCAGATTCAGAGTGGAGCGGTCATTATCCTACAGAATATGCCCTCTAAAGCTAACAGAACAGAGTCTTGAAAGTTGCTTTATAGATTAACATAAATTTGAAGCATCCAAAGCGATCTGGGCCAAGTGGTAATGCCCTTTAATCAGGGTTCTATTTCCTCCCTGCCATTCTCTTTAATCCCAAACCTCCTTATACTGCAATAACAGCACAACGCAGTTTGGATAAAGAAATGTCAAAACATCTCCCATTCCCTGCACAGCCTGAATGATTGATTTTGTTGAAGTCCAAAGCACTTGTCAGATAATAACTAATGCTAGAGGATGCATCAAGGTTACTTGGAGACAACTCTTCCCTTACTAGTATAAAAACCTAAATCTCAGGCCTTGGATGCGCCCTCTAGCTCCCTCACACCTCGCTTCCACAGGGAAAGCGTGTTGGGGAGAGTTTTGCTCACCTTTGGCAGTGCTCAGTTTGCAGGTGTACGTGCCGCTGTCATCTTCATGCACCGAGTTCAGAAGCAGTTTGCATCTCTTGCCGTCAAAGTACATCTTGCAGTTGAGCAGGGCTGGCTGAACCAGTTTGCCACTGGAAAGCCAGTCCACGTCGACGTCCGGGGGCCCAGAGATAAAGCACTCAAAGACCGCCATCTCACCTGCCTTCACTGTCACATCTCGCATCTGCCTCGATATCACCAGGTTTGGTTCCACGGGAGGGGCTGAGGGGAGGGGGTGCACAAAGTCACAGGCTGCTAAGTGTGGCGCTGTGGGCCTTTTTGTTCGGTTTAAAAAGATGATTCGCCAGGTTAGCCTTAACTGAGAGGCCCCAGGACATCACCTGTGCTGGAGATGGCTAATTATACACTGGAACTGGACGGAATCATTTCAACAGTGACCTTGTTGGGATGTTCATATGTGGAATTTTAAAAGAATAATCCCTCTTGGAGCCATTTGCTCCCAGCTCTTAAACTGGCTATAGTTGTGCACTTCCTTTCACAATGTGTGCAGTTGTAAAACATTTGATCTGGTATTGTGCTACAAAAGATTAATAATAAGCCTCTCAGTTGTAAGGCCTTATTGTCAAGTGGTCTGTTAGAGTTGTTTGACGACTGTAGGTCATTTCATAAAAACAAAAGAAAAGTTCTGAATGAGAGGAGGCCATTCTGCCCATCTAAGCTCATTCAGTTCATAGTAGTTGATTATCTCAGAACTTTGTCAAGTTTTAAAGGATCCAATGAATTATGCCTCAACAACATGTCTAGGTAACCCATTCCGTACCCTTACCACTCTCTGTATAACAGAACACCTGACCGTAAGCATTTAAACCAGAGCTTTCGTTAACCTAAAGAGACCTACATAGGACATGGGAGTGCATGAGAGGTAAGAATTATTTTACTAGCTATAACCCCTTTATTGTATTTTTGTGAACACATTTGGTTTATTATAGCCACCATGTAACAGCTGTTTCATCAATAAGCCGAACAGTCATTTGTTATTTTGTTAATGGGCCCATGTGCATAGTTCTAATGATGTAGTTTAGCAGTACTACATGGAAAAGAGAAAAGAACTGTTTGATTAGGTTAAATGTTGTATTTAAATGAAAAGTTGCTCGTTCCCTGTTCTCCATGAGTTCTAATTAAGGTAATTACATGAAGTGGTTGTTCTATAGCCAACAAAACAATGCCATGAATCTTTACTGTTGTGGACTTCCATTTGCGATACAGATCTCAAATATATAGCTTTGAAAGAAATAACATGTATTTTTTTTATTTTAAAACTAATAGGTTAAATGCATTTCACTTTGCCAGTCTTGCTTTCAGGTAGTCTTGTACTTCCTTGTACACTTCCCCTGAATAGTGAAATTGTATCCACCCTGCTTTTAAATCAACAAGCTGCTTTCCCTATTGACTGACATGCTTTCTCAGCCAGTCCCTTATACACATTTTCCATAGTAAAAGCATAGCAATGGGTAATAAAGCAAAGAGAAAGCATGGTGAAGCATATGTAAGCATAGTAAAACCCTTTGAGATGTCTCATGAAGTAACTAAGTTGACATTGAAAACAAGTCAGACAAAGAGTCTAGCATCTGGGAGAAATATATACTTAAAAAACAATACACACAGGAACTAATCATTGCCTAAAAAAAAAAAAACATGAAAAAAGTTTGGAATTATTTGTCCTACAAGGTTGGATGCATTCCTTCAATCGGAAGTACAGCATAGAAACAACTGCAAACGACTTTCGCCAGTTTTATTGTTACCATTGAAAAAGAAATATTTGTTCAACAATGTGTGCATCTTTCATATAGGGAAATGTGAGCTCTACAAAGTGATAGCAATACATATTAGATACGGTTTACTGGAATGACTTTGTGAGCTTTCATTTGGATAAGGGCATCTGCTGAGAAATAAATAATAATAATTTAAATCACATTAGCCTCAAGTAAATCTGCTGTTATTACCGCAGGGAGTGTAGCTTCTGCCTAGTTGTGGCTGGTCAATGGCACACAAAGAGACTGGACACAGCTTATAAGGAGGTTAATTTAGCTGAAGGTCATTGGTAAAAAAATTCTGGAATGCACTGCTCATCATTTTTTTTCGCAGGCATCCTTGAAATGATGTTATTGCTTTGCAGATGTCAGTAGGGCAACCTGCTTCAACTCTGTATTCACCATCTTCACACCTGACAGATTCCTCAGGTTAAAAGGGTGCTAACCAAATCGTTCATATTTATTTCTTACCCTTTATGTACTGTATTAGCAAAATTATCAGTGGATCATCTTTTCTTGTGCTTAAGATCTTTGGCTTTTTGCTTGATTATTTAACTTTTTTAATCTTGTTTACAGAAGCACAGTAAATTAAATGTTTCTTCCTGGTACCACAAAACTTCATGTGCTGTGAGGCAGGGTTCCTCCAGTGATCTACAGTTACAACAATCAGACCAAGAGATCTACAGAACAGTAAGTGATCAGACATTAAGAAACTATAGTGCTTTATTTGAAAAAAGCTACATAAAAGCAAGCGGAGAATAAAAACATTTTAAGTACAGGAGGAAGAAAATCTTGGACGTCACTCATTTAACACCTAGATGTGTACTGACCAATATACAATATACCATTGGTGTCTTTTCTAAAACATTATTTATTGGAATTCATATAAAGGTACAAACCATGTTCTTCCTGAATACAGCTTACAGACATACAAATTCAGAATTGCTTCCATCCCAAACACAAAATCTCACAGACAGCAGACACGTAGTTAGTGAAACGAGTACAGAAAACAGCAACCTCAGAAGAATTTGCAGCTGCAATGGTAATGCTATAAAAGAAATAGGGCTATCTGGACCTTACAGAAACGAAGCACCTAGGAATGATTTAACACAATACTGTAAACGCAATGGCGCTGCTACACTGAAAATAGTTCTTACAACAAGAAACTGGACAATCATACTAAACTTCATTGACAGTTTTACTAGTTTTGTTTAAAACAGACTCCCTCATACTGTTTTCTAAGACAAGTTGACACCATTTGATTATGCAATCAGTAGCTACTGTATGGTTATCTAATAATATTGTAGCAAACCATGGGGTATCATGTTTAGAGATGTGGGTCCCAGTATTTGGATATTAGTTCTCTGTGTCTTGTAGTGATAGCGTTCAGCTTTGGGGTTGTTTTCATCTATGTGTGATGTAGATCAAGGGGGATGGGAGTTAGAAACCCTGTTATAAAACATCATTCTTAATGAGCAGGCTGTTCCAATGACTGCCTTTCTCTTCATCTGCAAGCAATCTGCAGTAATTATTTTTATGTTTAAGTTAAATGGAAAGGTTTAAATATTATTATTATTATTATTATTATTATTATTATTATTATTATTATTATTATTATTATTACAGTACATCCTCGCTATAACACCCATCATTATAATGAACCTTCAGCTATAACGAACCTGGACCCTGGACCAAATAAAAGAGAAAAAGAAAGATAATTAACACACACTGTCAACATCCCGGTCTGTTCGCACGGGATGCCACCTCCGCAGTGAAGTCAACTCTTTTGTCTTAATAAAAAGAGCATACTGTGTAACTGCCTCCAAAACGAAAAATATTTTATGCTGCAACAAAGCTGGAAACTATATTGATTGTTTGAAAAACGGAGTAATGCAGGCAAATCTCTGTTGTGAATATAGGCTGTCAAAAATCACTCTTTTCTGACTTGTTTAGCAGCCATGTGGCTAAGCAAATTTGATTTAAAAAAAACAAAACAAGGGAAATAAAAAAAAAAAAAATGGAGGATCTCAAACTTTTCATGTCCAACTTTTCATGTCTGGTTGATTTGGAATAAAAGCTCAGTTTGGGATTCTTGCATGTTGGATTAAGATTTGGAGCACTTTGAAACGATTCATTACAGATTGATTTTGAATAAAAGATCAGCTTCAATTCAGGATTTTTGCTTTTTGTGCTGCATTTTAATTCTTTAACTAATTGGATAGAGCAAAGGCAGAATACTGCATACATGAGACGAACAGGTCCATGTAATTATACTTTTATTCACAATATCATCTCATTAACTTACTCCCACAGTTTAATGTTCATTTTGATTGTCCTTTCACAATAACGACGACACACTACATGTATTATTACTGAGAATCAGTAGAATTCCTCATCACTCAACAGCCTCTGCTTTCTGAGGGACATTAGTCTAAGCTGCCTAACATCCCACACAGGGCATGTGGCTGAAGTCATTTTATTACTAAATGAATGTTGTTTATTGTTTTTCTAGGAGTACGTCTGTTATTCTGCTCTTCCATGAATTTATCCCTGCCTTCTGTGGATAAAACTTTAAATCTGCAGGTCGGTGTTGTTTGTTTTGGTATTGACAGTGTTTTGTTGTGTTCATGTATCGGTGGCAGAGTTTGTTTATGAAAATTGAGATTAGCAGTTTTATCACCAACTTCATTATATACAGGTCTCATGCCACTACCTAATCTTATTATACACAGGTCTAGCTCCATGTATAATAAGATTGCAAAACACTGACGTTTATAGAAAACTCATCGTTCACCATATATAATAATAATAATAATAATAATAATAATAATAATAATAATAATAATAATAATAAATCCAAACTTTCAACTCATCAGCATCACATGTAACTTCCAATTATATGCACAGGTTTGAAATATATGAACAAACCAGAGCCTTACTGTCCATGGAAACAATACTAGGCTCAAAAGCACAGTGCTCAACAGGAATGCATTCTAGCTTGCACCTATACACGCCAATACTGGGCAGTGGGAATGTAACTTAAAGTAATGGATGTAGGCTGTGTATCGTGGTTAACAGTCAACGACAAAGTTCAACTGAAGGAAGTTAATATTTTTATTCTGAGCCCTCCCTGATCTCTGTGTATACCTCTACTCTAACTGCTTGGTCTTTGCCTGCTGAACAGTAGGAGATTGTACAGTAAGAATGATCCTTATGGTCCCATCCTGTGTAAAATCATGTATGTATGTAACCATCAGATAATATTATATTACTGTACATTTGTTTCTATGAGTAGATTTTTGGGGTTTGGTAAATTTGTTAATTTCTAAAATATAAAAAATAAAAAGGTGCCAATGACAATCTGGGCTAAAGAACATTAAGAATCTAGTCCTACATCATATATTAACCAGAAATTAACCTAAATTGGACAACTGTTTTGGTGAAATGCTTTTGTCAATGACCACTACTTGGCACTTGGTACTAATTATATAAATGGTTCCTTTTTAGAACTAATGGAGGTTTGTGTACAGCTCAACAAATTTGAAAAGATATGACATTGACACCAGGTTTTATAAACTGATGTAATAGAGCTAGCTGAGACATCTGAGTCTTCTTTTGTATTATGGACAACAAGCTATGTAATTTCACCTGCTTTCCAGATTCGGTGGTGGTGATCTATCTTAATACATTGACCTTTGAGTCTCAAAAAGTCTTGGGCTTGCCAGTAGTTTGATATTGCTGACCTACCGAATATTATAGTAGTGGCATTTTCATGAATAAAGCACAACACTTTCAGTTTGTTCCAAAAAGCACAAGCCCTAAAACAGAACACAACATTTTGTACCAGTATAAATAAGCAGGTGGACATCATCATTAAAGTAGGCTGTGTTCAAATCAATTCATGCAAGCCCTAATGATGAGTTTCTAAATGCAATTGAGAGGGTGAACATTTCACCTGCTTACTCAGCCACACTGCAGAAGAAATGTGCTGCACGCTTTATGAAATGTTCCTCCCCAATTTAAATGCAGCTTTTTCACACAAACAGGTTTCACTGTAGTTGTACCAGCCTGCCACTGCATTAAAACTGTTAATTGTGGTTAGAAACAGGTGCAACACAGTAAAGTACAATATTACATTAGTCACAGTTTTTTTTAACCCTCTTGTTTTTTAGACAGTCGTTCATTCTGAGGTAACTATTTGTTGGTCTGCCTGTTTCAAAATGAGTATAAATCTTTTTGCTATAAATCTACTAAATATTTCCATCTGCACCCTGAAACTGGCCTGTAAGACTAGATCTTCCTACATCTGGTAACAATTTGCTATATTTTTTGTGGTTGTTTTGTTTGAGGTCGCTTTCTCTCTCTCAAATCAACTGGGCCTAATAGATTCCCAATTCAAGATGGCTGATCAAGGTGGACTGATTTCACACTGCTGACTGAAACAAGGGAAATCTGGTTCTTTTAGTCTACAGGCTTACTGAAATCTAGCAGCAGAAAACATGTATTATAAAGCAGGCCTCTAAAGCCCCTTTCACACTGGCACTTCTACCTGGGTCGGGACCGGGGTTCTGGCTACCTAGGTCACAATCCCGCGTAGTGTGAAAACACGTACCTGGGACCCAGCGACCCACCTCAAGATGTGGGTTGACACGCTTTGATCCGGGTTGAGAGAGACAAAATGCATATCAAACAGCCATGCCTGCATGAAGGTTTCACTTCCACAAGGAACGTTTTTGTTTATTCTGTTTAGCCATATTTTTGTTGCTTGAGACACACCATGAGCCAGATTGCAGCAGGGATGAAGAAACATTTGCTCTAATCAACATTTGGGCTGACGGTTCAATCCAGAGAAGCTTTGATGGAAGCGTCTGTAACAAGCTGCTTCCGGGTCATTAATCCGCATATTGGGCACTTGCGTCTGTCACCCACATCAACCCTGCTTTATCAAAAGCAGTGTGAAATCACGTACCTGACCCACATGACACCGGGTCCTGACCCGGGTAGGTTCCGACCCAGGTAGAGCATGCCAGTGTGAAAGGGGCTTATATCAACAGCCAATCACAGAAAGCAGAGCAAAGCAGATAGAAGAAACCTTTGCTAACAGGTAATCAATACCTGATTATGAAACTGATGAGGACGATGTTGATTATTGATTGGAGTAGTAGTAGTCCATATGTTCTAATATAGTCCAGTCTTTAGGTTACAATATAAAGGATACACACTGTCCTCATGTCACATACGTTCTTCCTAGTATGTTCTGATGCCCATGGTGATGCAAGACTACTGCTCTACAATAAGAAATATTCGCTTAGTCCCATCCAGAATAGTCATGGCAAGTACTCCATTGACACCAATTAGGTTTTTTGCAATGTTGATCACAAGAAGTAGCAGTATGCTGGGGTTGTCCAATCTATTGCTTTGGAGTCTGAGGCAGACCATCTTCCTCTTCAGAAACCATAGATATGGAAATACCAGTAGGCATGGGCCCTTCACTGTTATGTTTCAAGATCCATAATTCTGAACAATCCATTGCACAGCCATATTCTGTTATTCTCTGGTGCAACAGATCAATTTTCTTATTTTTCTGAGAGAGAAATATTTCATTGTGGTAACTGTGCAAAGCAGGCAATAGTCTATTGAAAACAGGTCTACATGTAAACGGTTGATAATGTGAGGAATGTTAAAGTCATGGTGGCTATAAAGCGTCCTGGAGTTTAACCAAATTATTGTGTTGGAAATGAAAAAATCCCATAACAGATAATTATCCAGTTTGTTGAAATCAGAAAGAAAAGCAAACAAAGTCTTCTGGAACAAGACAGGACTCTCAAAAGACTGTCCAAGAAAAAAGTGTAAGTAGAAAGACAAGAGTAAGAGAGACAGACGGATAGAGCTGCCGTGCTGGGGGGGGGGGGGGGGGGCACTGCAAATTCATGCTGTCTACATTATCTTACTCCCCCTGTATACAAAAAACAGAAAAATGTAGTCAGCAAGCACAGGGTTATAGTGCAGCACACAAAGGCACACAGGCATGCACAATGGGAGATTGAGGCTGAATTGTAAATTCCTTCCAAATACACCTGGGAACACCAAAAAATTGCAAATCTGCAATACTAGAGCACAGTTGAAACATTCCCATTTTACAGTGGCATTGATTTAGTCACATGCCAAAGCTGTGGGGTGTTCTTTCTTGTTCTTTCTAGAATACTCCTTTGCTCAGAGCATTGGGAGGTTTTCAGTTTATGCAATTTTACTGGGAAGGATATAAACCATATCAGATATGAAAAGTTACGATGAGAACAATGGTGATGATAATTGATGATAATGGCTTTAAAAGGGTCTTGGATATATGCTTTAAAAGTTTAAATACTGTGTTCTTTTGTCAACCCACTCAAGGTAATAGGTCTACAGGCTGAGCTAGAAGTCAAAACTAAACTTGAATGCTATGTTTCCATCTGTCACTTGGAGTGAATCTAAAGTGATTTGAAGCCCCAGTTAGAATTGCGGCGAACTGGCAGTCTCCCTATGAAAAACCCAGGGCACTGCTGAAAGTGCATGTGGAATGAAAACGTTACTGTACGTACACCAAGTGATGGTAAATTGGTCATAAGCAGCCTTGGGAAAATAAGGTAGGCTGGAACACTCAATCAAGGTAACATTGAATGTGTTAATGACTTGCTGGATTGATTAGAACATCTGTACTTGCCTTCATAATGGTGGTGGAACTGAACACACACTATGACAGATTATTATATCAAAGCGTTCCCCAAAACACTGAAAACACCCCCCACTGGCAATTAACAAATCTAATAAGGTGTAAACAGTAGTTCCCCTGTTGTTTTCTATTTTTTTGGTATCTCGACTATTTATAGGAGGTTGTGTAGTCCAGTGGTTAAAGAAAAGGGCTTATAACCAAGAGGTCCCCGGTTCAAATCCCACCTCAGCCACTGACTCATTGTGTGGCCCTGAGCAAGTCACTTAACCTCCTTGTGCTCCGTCTTTTGGGTGAGACGTAATTGTAAGTGACTCTGCAGCTGATGCATAGTTCACACACCCTAGTCTCTGTAAGTCACCTTGGATAAAGGTGTCTGCTAAATAAACAAATAATAATAATAATTATTATAGTGACCCAATGTGCATCCATATGCAAATGACGCAATAGGGTGAGCATTAAATTTTAATATGGAAGTCCGGTCGTATCTGATATTTTTAGTAAATACAGCATACACATTCATACACACATACAGCGCACATGAAAAACATGCACAAGCCAATATAAAATTTTTTGGCTGCCGCCAAGCTTAGCTTTAAGGTTCAAGACATGTGTCTAGCATGTGTACGAATACAAAAGTGACACCCGACGACAGCTGCAGGGGAGGGCTCAACACAGTTCCCCAAGCAAAATATACAGTGCAGGGTCAGTCATATGAAGGATCACAATAATTCCTAGAAACTGGTTTTGAAATAAATGACCTCAGCATATGTTTAGGTTCAGGCTGCTTCCAAACAAGGTCTGTAGGTGACCTGCTAATTCCAGTGCAACACATTTACAGTGATACCTGTGTGCTGGGCAGTTTCTATAAATAATAATATCAAAGCCACCAGCTTTGCTTGATATGAGTGGCTACAAACTTAACACAGCTTGCTGTACTGAAATGGTCTATTGACCAGAAATGGAGACACTTATGGAGTACATTAAGGTTAGAGGATTTAATCATCTGCGTAGATATATGTAGAGCCAGTATTTGTTCTACAGTATAGGGCAGGTGGGTTCAACATGATGACTAAAAACCTTAGCCCTATAAGCCTTGTCCTGAATCAACTCTTTACAAATTATTCTGAGTGAAAAAGGGTAAGAAAATGGTAAACTAGAGATTAAGGACATAACTTGCATCATCATTTAATTTTATGAAACACAACAGACCATACATTCTATATATAATGTACTCAAGGCTAACACAAAATATGCATTTATTAGTAACATACTGTGACAGGGCGAAAGCCCTAAATGTAAATAGTGTGTATGTGTATGTGTGTGTGTGTGGTATATATAGAAGGTTAACAGGGAGGGGGTTAAAATCCCCCCCCTGCCATAATACATGTGAGAATAATTGAATGATTAATGGTTCATTAGGCTCCAGCCACATGGTATTTAAGCCACGTGCCTCTGCTTGTTTGTTCCCGTGTTTTGTTTGTGTCTATTAAATTTGCACAGACATGCTTTAACTGCAGTTTGTAGTTTGTAGTCTCATTCTTGATGCTATCCCATTACACATACACGCTGAGTCTCATTCTTGACGCTATCCCGTCAAACATACATATCCTGCCACGGCTGTGAATGCAGAATTCAAACACTATTATGAACGTATGTACCTGTACAAATATATCTGTGATGTACTGATGGACAGACAAATAGACTTCTCCTTATATCCCCAGATACATATACTGTACTCTCAATAACTTGTCGTAAAGAATGAGGTAATCCTGTTTCAGAATAATAGCATTATCAGTTCTCTATATATTCAGCTTTGTCTAAATGTCATAAAGCGCAGTAACGGTATGTAATGATTTCATTCCATGGTATTTTCAGTATATCTGGCATCACATTGTACTGGAGTTTAAAAGCAAGAGCAAAAACAAAGGTACATTTTCTTCTGGGAATATCACAACAACCTAATACAGTGCACCCTCTACTTCGCTATCTAATTTAGTGAAGGGCCCTACCTACTGTATACCTATTTAATGCCTATTTTTGCAATGTCAAATATATTGGACATGGGCAGCAAAGGGTTAAACTGTAAAGTATAGTACATGACAATTAACTGTCAACGTGGCCTAACGAGGGAGCAATATATCAGCAGGAAACAATTTAGGTGGCGGAAGGAGCCGTTAAACTTTTGTTCCAGGTACTTCCTTGCTAGTTCTCATAAAACAATTTTATCCCTCTTTGATAATTTGCTTTAAAATAGGACCCTGAAATGTTAAAATGAGATAGAAAAATAAAAGTAATGGTGAGTTTACAGAGGTGTAATGACGGAGAGTTGCAAATGGTGATACATGTGGGACTGAGGCTTGCCAACAAAACATGAAATACATATTGATATAATAAAAGAAAAGACTGAGGTTACACTGAATAGAATGGATGGAGGACCCTTTTATAACCAAGGAGATGTATTTCAAACAATGGGAATGTCCTTACCTTTGAGCTCCAGTTTTCCCTCACATTGCTTCGTTCCATATTCGTTAATTGCTTTGCAGGTATAAACTCCAGCGTCTGACTTCTCGGCTGCAGTGATTTTCAGCTCAAAAAAGCCGCCCTCTGCTTCAGTCACACAGTGACGACTGTCAGTCTTTATTGTCTGTCTGTTCTTAAGCCTGGAGGCAGATAAATTCTGGTGTAGACATTATTTTGGCCCCCTATATTGTTCTGAACCCCACCTTACCTTATATGCAGAGCTCCCTTGTTATAAAGCTGCCTTTTATGCTGTGGAATTTGTTATAAAGCAGTATGGCCCCCTAAACAGCAAGGTCTCAACTACAGTATGGCTCCTTATATACATAATTGAGAGTCCACAACTTTGAGATTACAGGGGCACTTCAATGGCTTCTAATTCTAAAAAATAAATTTAAAAAACACAATAAAAATACAGTGAAATATAATATAGCATAAGGGCTAGGGGGCATGTCTCACAGTTGTACCATGTCTCCTCACCCCCCCAATGCTACACTCATCTTTAATTTCCAAATAAACATGGGGCCCTATTTTGAAGCAAGTACAAAGGCAAAGAGAGCAATAAAATACATTTTTTGTTCACAATCAATTATTTTATCTCTTATTTGAAATTGACTCAGGAGTACTATATGACAAGCCATCCCTAGCCGGTTTGCCTAACAGGTCAGCAGAAGCTCTCTATGGGTCCCCTGCCAAGATCTGTGCTCAAACAGGATCTAAACCAAAGCTTCCCATCGCATGCAGAGCCTCTGTGATCGACATCAGAAACGTCAGAAAAACTGAAGGAAGCCCTACCAGTAAATCATGGGCTTGGGCTCTCCTTGAATTCGAACTGACAGGCTGACATCCTGACCTTCTATAACTGTCTGGTCACTCAGGGATACCTATCAAAAGCAACAAACACATGTTAGTTCAATAAATATCTATATCCAGGATTGTACTCTCTAAGGCCTTCTAGTACCTGCTTAGAGGCCCTGCTGCCTAGTTTCCTTATAAGTAGGGTTTCCTAGTTTCAGTCTATATTTCTGAGGTACTGGAGCATTCACTTTTTAAAGTAATGCATTTATTTTGAGCCAATTTGGGTTCTTTGTTGAAAGAACATTAAAAACCTATTAATTGTGCAACAAGTTGGCGGTAAAGGCGAAGGAATGTGAAAACAATACACAGTTAATTCAGTTTATTAAATGTACTGCACATTATATGTAATAGTATCTAAAAATCCTCAACAAATAGAAGGACCCCTTGCTTAACAATATCGACTGTATATATAAAACTGTGAATGGTAATAAAGCTGTGTCTGGGTAATATTGCTGCACTTGTGGGACACATTGCTCATTAAAAAATTGCATATTCTTCTATTAGGGGCAGCAATATATTTATTGGGCAAGAGGTCTGGGTGGGGTAACTCACCTCAAAAGAGGGCGGCTCCTTGAAGCGTGTTTCAATGATGCTCTTGGGCTCTGGGGCGTCTGGTATCCTCATGGTGTCAGGCTCCCGGAGCGATGGAACTCCAAACTCAGCTTCCTCCAGCGGGCTGAGGTACTCCTCGTCGGAAGTGATGGGGCTGCTGAAGTCCAGGGGGACACTCAGGGTGGTCCGCTGCTCCTGGGAAGGATCTGATGGACAAAGTGAGACGTTAAGTAAGGGGGCGTCCAACCTAGGTGCTGCAGGCCAAACATTCACCCAAATGGTTCTTGATTTGCCACGGAAGCTGTTCAAAATAATTGACTTGCTTTCGATTTGCAGTAATGTTAATGTCCGCAACATAATATAGGGCTACATTTGGAAAGCTACTTACTCTAAATCATCATTAGCATGATTTTTGTCTGAAAAATAAATAAATAAATGTACAATTCTAAAAGGAGTAAGAAACAACTTCAGAATACTCAAGCACCGAAATAAAATAGTTGAGATGCTTATTTACGATTTGGTGTATTTTACGTAAAATACATGGGGCTAATGACATTTTGGAGTAAATAGCATTGAGAATCTAGAAAAGGGTCATCAGATCTCACTAGCAGTTTACAGCAGACTCTCATTAGTCAATTCAAACATTCTGATCTGGTCTGTAATCCAAACCTTGCTTTCATGATGACGTGTATGCTTGAAGCAGCTGTAGAAACCAAACTTAAATATCGTAATTCTATGAGAAGTGTTTAAGGCATTTACACCTGTATCTTTCATTCAAAGAAAGATGTTTCTATTTTATGATGCATGTGAGCCTATTTAGTGGTACCATATATAGATCAGACTCCATTGTGATTAGAACTGTATAAATATATATGCAGGTTATTCAATATGGGAAATACACATACTCTGGTCTACCAAATTGTTTTAAAACCTGTGCTGGCTTGTGGTACTGAGACAGTAGGTCATTTGAGTCCCATTTTACAGACTCACTACAAAAAAGGTGTTTGTTTTATCCAGATGGTGTTTAATACAAGTGTACTGTAGTTTAAATTACTGTTTATAGCAAGACACAGAGCCAAGGGAATGATTAATTACAATCAACAGAGGGACAACACTCTTGGCTGAGCAGAAGCAAATGAAACACAAATTAGCTTTTACAGCTGACAGGAAATTACTAGGAACAATTTTGCTTTTTACTATAGAAAATAAAATCCCAAAATTGGCACAATCAATGGTTACAAGCTCTACTCTTATAATAAATAAATAAATAAATAAATAAATAAATAAATAAATAATAATAATAATAATAAAACATTTTAATTGCACTGTATAGCTAAGATTTTAGTAGGGACTTCCTTATTTATTCTAGCATTTATTTACCACGGTTATACTGAAAGAAACTTGGATATGCACAGTGCTAGACAAAGTAGTTGCTCTCTATGTACTGTAGGAGATGCTTCCAGTTTCCTTTTGCTTCAGTTACACTTGCTCTTGCTGGAATAATAAAGGCATACAAGGCAAGTTAATTGTTCCAAGGTCAGCATGTTGTCTTTGCAGGAGACGACTAACATGTGAGAGCACTACAGCTACTTTTACACTGATGTTTGTTAATGCAACATTCTGTAAATTAGGGACGTGTAGCACACCCTATAGGTCGCAGTGGACAATGGAGTGTGCATTGTGTTGTCACTACTGATTAAAGTGCTTTGAGAGTAATATGTTTTCTCCACCATTGCGGGCTACTTGTGGCTTTCTAACCCCTGTAGAAATGCTTGCCTTCATTTACCTATTTTTGTGCAGCATTGCATAATCATTTATTTATATGTATATATATGTATGTGTGTGTGTGTGTGTGTAAAAAAATAAAATCCTTGATCTGTCTCACTTGCCAGATGCAGGCTAGAGCTCTCTCTCTAACTTGAAGGTAAAACATGTTATTTATGTTCTACTTATGTACATATAAATAATAACATATTTATATAATCAATTTTTATAAGAATAATAAAAAATGAGGGTCTATTATTAAGGAGAAGAATTAAACCCCATTAGAGCAATTGCTACATCACATTGTCCCTTGATAAAATATGATCCCTTATTTCCCTTATTAGCTCAGAACATCTTTGGTACTATTCCTATAACACAGCTGTCAAAACATTAGCAGAACTCAATTTGCATCCATTAAAATGTGGCTAACTCACAGTATCTAGCAGTATCCCAAATCAAAATAGCTTAGTTTGCCCAGAGCAAACTGAAATCTTGCAGTATTCCCTGTTTAAAATCCAGTAAAAAAAACTTAATTAAAAAAAGCTTGTCCAAGCAAAAATCCAGCAGTATGTCTGTTTAAAACTCAGCAAGGATCTTTTGATAAAGCCGCAACCTAAATATAAATGAAAAAAGCCTGAGGTAGGTTTACATTTGCTCAGCTTTTTCCAGTTTCTTATCTGTCTTGGATACTGAACAACTGCAGTGTTTGTGCTTTCCAGTGCCTACAACCAACCGCATATCTTGGCTTTCAAACTAAAGCAACATGCTGGCAGTAAAGAATTCTATTGGACCATAAAACTCACTCAGTACTTGCCGCTCAGAACCACAGGAAAGGCCGGTACCAATAGCAGGCTGATTTCATGAGGGGAATCACAGCAGCACTTGTGTTTACTTGTCTGTTTTCATACCAGTATCCCTCAGAGCTCCTGCTAAGTGACTACAGTCCCACATCTCCCTCTCCCTCATTCTCCAACTCTTGTGAAGGACATGCAGACATTTTCTGTTCTAGACTATTTTTAAACAAGTAACTGTGTCTACAACAATGCACTCCATTCCTTCTTTGTTCTTTGTTCTCTCTCTCTCTCTCTCTCTCTCTCTCAACTCCTTTATTGCTCTTCTCTCCCTCCCACTTATGAATTCTCTGTTTTAAATGGTGCAGTCTCTAAGATTTCAAATATATTGTCCAGCACTGTTTTCCTATAATTGTGCAGTCTTAAAGAGATACTGTACATGTATCATTAGCGGTTTTTATTTCAGGGTTTAAAAGTTTTCTATCATCCATAACTACAAAACACTCTAATGTAGGATACAGTGCCGAGAAAGTTTGTGAACCCCTTAAGATTTTCACATATTTCACATATTTCAAACCTAAAATGTTATCAGATCTTAATCTAAGTCCTAATAATAGATAAAGATAACCTGATTAAACAAATGACACAAACACATGATACTTTTTCAATATTTACTTATCCACCAATGATTCAACATTCAATATCCATGTGTTGAAGCAGTTCTCTACAGAACTGCTTCAACTCGGTGACATTTGAGGGCTTCCTTGCATGGACAGCTCGCTTCAGGTCCTGCCACAACATTTCGATGGGGTTTAGGTCCAGACTCTGACTAGGCCATTCTTAAACGTGGAATTTCTTCTTCTGCAGCCATTCTTTTGTAGATCTGCTTGTATGTTTAGGATCATTGTCTTGCTGCATGACCCACTTTCGGTTCAGCTTCAGCTCACAGACGGATTGCCTAACATTCTCCTCTAGAATCTTCTGATACAATGCAGAATTCATGGTTGTGTCAATGATGGCAAGCCGTCCAGGTCCTGAGGCAGCAAAGCAGCCCCAAACCATCACACTCCCACCACCATGCTTGACGGTTGGGATGAGGTTCTTGTGTTTGAAGACAGCATTTGTTTTTTGACAAACATAACGTTTCTCATTGAGGCCAAAAAGTTCTACATTGTTCCAGAAGTCTTGTGGATCGTCTATGTGCTCTTTGGCGAACTTCACACAGCCAGCAATGTTCTTTTTAGAGAGCAGTGGTTTCCTCCTGGCTATCCTTCCATGAACACCATTCTTGTTCAGTCTTTTTCTGATAGTTGAGTCATGAACACTCACATTAGCCAAGGCGAGAGTGGCCTGCAGCTCCTTGGATGTTATTCTGGGGTTCTTTGTGACTTCCTTGATGATTTTCCGGTTTGTTCTTGGAGAGATTTTGGTAGGACGACCGCTCCTGGGTAGAGTGACTGTGGTCTTGAACTTTCTCCATTTGTCTGATAGTGGATTGGTGGAGCCCCAAATCCTTAGAAATGGTTTTGTAACCCTTTCTAGACTGATGAGCATCAATAACAGTTTTTCTGAGGTCCTCTGAGATTTCTTTTGATTGTGGCATGACGTGTTTCCACACACCTGTATGGTGAAGACCAAACTCGCAAAGTTTCTGATCTTTATATAGGGTGGGGCCTCCCAAACTCACCCCTGAAGATCTACCTAATTATTTGAACACCTGATTCTAATTATCCCCTTAATTGAGCTGATAAAACCAGGGATTCATTTACTATTTCACATACCCTGAATCTTAATTACTCGTTGTTTGACTAATTCATACATCATTTTGTTTCAAAAGACATGGAATTGGTTAATATAAATCCTATTGGATATTTAAGAAAAGACTGGTTTTGATTCAATGCTGCTCTCATGGTAAAACTATAGAATTTCCATAATTATCATTGGGGTTCACAAACTTTCTCGGCACTGTATGTAGTAATACTAAAATAAACATTTTGACTAGAAGTTGATCTGCAGAATAGAATAAAGCCATGCTGGTCCATATATGAGAAGTACAACAAAGGTTTTCTTTTCGTAGGAGTCTGATCTGACCTATAAGAGGAACTTTCTTTACCTTTAGTTTAAAGTCTCACCTGAAGACACCTTTTTTGTGAATGATTTTATAAACTGTACAAATTCTCCAGATCCAATGAAAAGGCTTCACCTTGTACTTAAAGATACTGAAAAAGTATGAAGTATTGAAGTATTTTATATCTACAATGTCTTGAAATAATAACTCCACTCAACACAACAGACATGGTAACTGGCCCCAGTCTTGGCTAGCCCTCATTATAATTTCTGCAGGACTTATTCACATGTACTGTAAGATAATGAAACCATTTAGTTGATTATAGTAGGGTTGTTATTTTGCAAAGGTACAGTTACAGTGCATTATGTATAATTCCCCATTTCTACTTATACCACTATTTGTCATGCTTATACTATTAAAAAATTCTGAAAAGGCTCCTCAGAGCTGATTAGTACACAATGACATGCTTATATGCTTCCCAGAGAAAATCTGTGAGTCTATAATTATGTACTATTTACTGTTTCTGTGTTTAGCATAAAAAAATACTGTCAAAACAAACATTGCCGTTCTGTAAAACAATTTTGCCTATATTGGTTTGGTTTACATGCACGTGAAAATCGACTCTACAGTCCTGACTGTGTGACATTGTCACACGAATATATATCGTGAAACAGCAAAAGGACGTCCTTTTGGTAGTGTGACTTTAAGGGCAGGGTCAATCGCTTTCTCACGATAAAAACAGCTATAAAAACCCATGTAAACCGGAGCAGGAATCGTGCTTGTGGCTCACGAGATTTCAGCAGTCAAGATCCCATTCTTCTGACTTTATCTGACTTAATCTCCAGCAGAAAGGCCGTACAAAACCACCCCCCGTAGCAGGCATGGATAGTTAAATATTCCCTCCCCTAAATGACTATGAATGAGTAATCTGCATTGGTACGGGCGATTTTCTTTCCTTAATCAGAACTGCATAGCAACGGATTTCCTGAAAAGTACGGCAAACACGTTGTGAGGAAAACTGTCATGACTTGTGCATGTAAACGCCGCCATTGTGGGTCTGGAAATGAAAAGTGGTTTGTTTATTCAACCTGGCTATTGTAAAAGTTAAAAACACAGATGACAATGTTTCAATTGTAATAGTTTAAACATTTTCTTTGTTTTATTTAGAAGCATACAATTACAAGTTGTTACTACCTAAACACACATTAACAAAATGTAGAAATTAGAAAGAAAAAAATAACACCAAAATGACAAAAAAATAAAACACTGAAAAATAGGAACCCTGCATTACAGTATTTAAATGTTTCAGAACCAGAACAGGCAATAATGTAGTATTGCAATGGCAGGTCATAAAAACGAATACACTATCGTACATGAAAAACAAATATAAGGTCTGACTGCCCAGACATGGATCATCTCCCACTCAGATATAAAACAGACTCTAATAATTACAGAGAACAAAGGCTGCTATAAATATACTGAGCCTCCAGTGCCCTTATAAGGTAAAGCATCTCTTTCTCTCAGGCTGTGTCCACAAGTATAAAATCACAAGGAATATTCGAGAAGCTTTCAGAATACTTATACTACTTTCGTTCTTTGTTGTTTAGAGATTTCTCGAATCTAAACACAGAACCCCAAAAATCCAGTTATACCCCCTTAAGCAATTAAAATACTTTCCTAAAATGAAAGAACAAAATTATCCCTCTTCAATATTAACCACTGACCCAGTGATGACACATTCCTTATGGTGTTCTAACACTTTACTATTTAAGAACACCCCTGCAATACCTTTATATTACTCTGGAGAAATGCAAGTTGAACCATTAGCAAACTTCATTACCAGCAATGGTTACTGATACTGTATACTGATACTGTAGCCCACAGGTACAGTGGTGCTGCACTGGATTACCACCATTTATTGGTTAAAGCCATCAGAATATCAAAATAGGAAATGTTACCACTTCCATTCAAACAATGCATTATACATTATAGCTGCCTGTAACTGGGGGAGATCTGTGCTGGCTATCGGGCGCATGTGGGATCCTGCAAGGTTGGGGGGGTGGGGGGTAGGAAGCTCTGTTTGGATCCACCTGTCAATCATGGCACCCCACGAAAGTAGTGAGGAATAGGAGAATATATATATATGTCTTTATTTTTATATAGCACCATCACAAAGCGCCTTACAGAGGTAGGCTGGGAACTGCATTATATGCAGAATCACTTACAATAGGACATTGGTAGTAGCCCTGAATAACTCAATAAACTGAGGAAGTGGAGGCCATCAACAGCTCAATTCTATCGAGCGTCAGCACTGTACAGCTACATGCAAATGTCTACACACGCTTTTGTCAAATTTGGGCAAGCAGTTCTAAACATATACAGCCTTCAAGCAACAAATCAACAGTCATTAACTCAATTACAATTACTTGTGCTATGGAAGCCATAAGACACACTAAGGTGGTGTTGTGAATGTTTGTTGCATTGCTAGGTGTTTTGACAACCACAAGGCAAAGCCGAGTGCCAGAATCCCTTTAAATGTGGTAATTTAATAACTGCGCACACCTTGAAGTTTTACAAAGAAAAAACTGAATTGCCTGAGAAACTAATAGTTTAATAATGAGGTAAAAGAGACCCAATCAGTGCGCTGTTATCTAATATTATTAGTTAGAATCAAAGACATCTGTTCACCATTTTATAATGAGTTTCATTGCAACTGGATGAGAGTTTGAGATATTGTTAAAATGACAGAAAGCACACACATATACCATAACCCCATCTAGGACTGTCATCCAAGAATGGATAATAAAGCCCATGATAGCTAATCAAAATTGCTGGTACAGCTCATTTAGTTTAATTAAAATGTTTATAGAGTCTGTGGGAGATTAAATCAGACTAGGATATATTTAATTGCTTGCATTATTAACGTGTTTGAGTGTTCAGATAATCGTATTTTATTCCAAGTCATTATTTTACCTTAATTTTACTGCAGTCCTGATAATTCTTACAAGTTAAAGCCTTTTTTTTGTTCTTGTTATTCCCAAGTTAGTAAATTATGAAAGATTGAACAGAGTAATATACATTTATTAATTGTGAACAATAAATAGCTTTTTGTCCCATACTGAAAAGCAGCTCAATCTGTTGAAAATAAGACATCCACAAAAAAGTCTCCTAGTCAAATAATTCCAAAATAACTGTTAAGCCCCACGTTCTAAAAAAAAAAACAACCTAAAATCACAGAAAATGGATAGATTATATATATATATATATGTAGTCTCGTAGAAGATGTCCCTATGTTTGGTCATAACAGATCTGATCCTAAAACCAAACTCCTCGATCCTATTTGAATGTCACCCTTTCTTCATTCATGCTGGCACACACCTAGCTGTCTTTACTTTCCTACTTCTGGCTGGGCACCAATCCTTTGACACGCTCACCCACCTGATTTAACTGTCAAAGTGGCGCTGCAGGAAGTCTTGCCCACTTCGTTGACAGCGCTAACGCAGTACTGTCCAGCATCGCCAGCTTTCACCCACTTTATCAGCAGGGTGTGCCTCTCTCCTTCCACTTTAACCAGATGGTTAGGGCTGCTCCTTACAGGGATGTTGCCATGTTTCCAAGTTACTGGGGGGAAAAAAACCCAACAGCACTACATTTAAATGTGTTCTGTTTCTTGGTAAGAAATCAGGATGAGTGGTGGTGGGTTTGAGATGATCAGTGGTTAAGTGAACTGCATCACATAAAGTTGTGGGTTGTGGGAAATTTAACCCAGGCTTTTCTCAGATGCCTGTTTTTTTTATTTTTCCCAGTTATGAATGGGTATGGCACAGTACTAGGCCGGTCATCAAACATTTCAAACAATGGGTTTGCTTGACCACCATAACTTGCAAGTGATCTGTACATTCACATAAACAGTAAATGTGTTTATTTTTTTAAGACCTATATTGGACCCAGCCCATATGTAAAAGTCATCGTCTGTTTTGAAACTCCTGCATGTTCATCAGCAAAAAAATTATAATTACAACCAAGAACTTTGATAACCTTGTGAAGACATCCTAATAGGATACCCAAAATAGGAAGGAGAGGCTAGAGACTGGTAGTTATTCCATTTTTATTCAATTTTTATTGTTTTACAGTTAAAATTTAAACCTATTAATTTTAGCGAAACTCATGCAAAATATTATAAAAAATTGCGCCTCAGTGTTTTGGTGACTCAATCCTGAATCACTTGTGTATCACTTGTGAATTTATAACATCAGCAGCACCTCAGTACAAAACAGTAACCTTGTAATTCACTGCAGCCCATTTATTGTTATACACAGTATATAATATTTTGATAAACACTAAAACTGAGCCAATAGGGGGAAAAAGTCATAAGCAATGCTGGGTCATTAGGTCATAACGTATCTGAGTCATCCTAGAAGTTTCCATATGAATTATTATAGAGTAAATGAACAGTTGCGTGGAAAAGGAAAGTGAGAAGCACACAGGAGTAACTTGCCTTCTGGCAGAGGATTGCCAGTGATGATACATTTGAGCAGCACCTCTGTGCCAGCCTGTGCAACTATGTCCTGTAGAGGAACCTCAAACACGGGGGACTCCAATGGGTCTTCTCCAGCTGACATGTATGAATCATCCGAGGACTCTGCCGAAAAATACAAAGAAATTCCAGTTATAGAGTGCATTTTACATTGAAATGATCTGCTATCCACAGTATAATTAAGGCCCTGTGTAAATCATGATTTCACAGACTGTGCGGAAATAGTGAAATTAGCCCAATAGCGCAAATTTTTCAATATTCTTAAATACAAATAAATGTCATAATTATTATTTGTATTTCATTCTTCAGACTGAGTGTAGCAAATAGTGGAGCGATTCCTTCATCAGCCCAGCTGAGACGTGAATACTTAGTTGCCGAATATCAAAAGCAGGAAATTATGGAATTGTTAAAACAGTCTGGTTGCTTGTCAGTGGTCACTGACGAGTCGACTGATGCCCAAGATCAGTATGGGTTCCATATTGTATTTGTTTTGCAAGGCCTAAATGGTGAACATGCATCTGATGTAGAACTTAAAGCTGTCCTTGCAGATACACTTTACCAACATGCTGTTAGTTTCACAAGCTATTGTCATTTTGATGATGTCAGTGCATTTATCTCTCTATTTTGGTTTAAAAAAAAAATCTGTACACAATTTATAAAATAGTTCCGTGCACATTCCATGAAATGAGATACTAAAAAATGGGATTTTCACAAGGCCTTAATTATTTGCTATTTACCAAGTAAATAAGAGGTATCATGATTAGCTTTCACTTGTAGGACATATACTCATACATTACCATGTAGCCAACAGACTTCATATTTTCAATGTAATGAAAACAGGAAAAAAAACTAACAGTAACCCTCACTTTTGACCTGTTACCTAATATGGCTGCAATATAGTGATCATGTGACATCATCTTGGTGAAATTTCAGCACTGTCAAAGCCTCATATCTAAGAGACCATTTGAGATTATGACGTCATGTTTTCATGGTTATGTAAACTGTCTGCTAAAGGTGTGAGTGACCCTGAAATTGACCACTGACCCAATACGGCTGGTACTTTTTTTGGTTTCTTCATTATAAAATTAGCATACTTTGAAATATTGTATATAGTACATAGCTGTATTATATGATTCTAACAGTGAAATCCCATTAGCGGTGTTGTAGTGTTGCCAGTAAATAAAACATTTGGTCATATCAATGATACAGACTACATGCTTTCTTAAAATGCCTGCTGAAATGGATTTTATATAAAACAAATGAAAGGTCCCATTTTTATTTTTGTTCTATACCTCCCTTGCACAGAAAGGCAATTCAGTCTTTCACTAAAATAATATAAAGACAAGACTTACCTAACTCCATATCTGGGGACATTGGACGAGTTCGACGACCATTCCCTCTGCTCCTCTGGGTCTTTCCTTCCTTCGCCACACTGGATTTCTTCTTCGTATCAGCCTCCAGACCAGCACATCCACCACCTGCCTCCGCCTCTACCACAATCCGGGGCACGGCTGGCCTGGGAGCTGGCTGTGCAGGGCTTTCCTCAACTTCCATCTTCTCGTCCTCCACTTTCTCTGGCAAGGGGCTGGGGGAGGGGACTCGTGTGAACCTGGAAGCCATTGGAAGAGCTTGTGTTGGTAGTTCTTGAAGATTGGCGGCTTCTTTGCGGGCTTGTGTAAGTTTGGAAACCATTGGAGGAGCTTGTGTGGGCAGCTGCGGGAGTTGTATGGCTTCTTTCTGAACCAGTGGACTAGCAGGTTTTTGCACAATCCGCTGTACTGGAAGCTGTGTTGTCTTGGTCTCCTCTACTTCCATTGGAAGGTGCTGTGGCAGTGTTGGCTCTTCCCTCTTCTTCTGCAGTGTCTTCACTGGGACCAATCCCTTGGGTAACTCTTTGTGGGGACTGATTCCCCTTGGCTCTCTAGTCACAGAGGGACGATTGGTTAAATCAGAATGTGACACATCCCCTTCTTCTTGCGATCGGTTTACTGTTGCTAGCCCCCTCACTAAAGGTTTCCTAGAGCTCAGCTGTTGCTGCTGCTGCTGCTGTTGAAGCTGCTGTTGTTGTAGTTGTTCCTGTTGTTTCTGTAGTTGTTGTTGCTGCTTTTGCTGCTGCTGCTGTTGCTGTTGCTGCTGCTGTTGCTGTTGCTGCTGCTGTTGTTGCTGTTGCTGCTGCTGTTGCTGGATCCTCTCTCTGTCTTGCAGCTTCTGAAGAACCTCAGGAGGAATTGGCTCCAGCTTTTTCATAGGTGATCTCCCTCTCCTATGCGAGATCTGCTCCGTGGAGAAGGATTTGCTTAAATTGGGCTTGCCTACCACTTTTTTGATGCGCTGGAGTTCTTCTGTGAACTTGTTCTCGATGTCTTGGATCTTGTGACTGTGGCGAGGCTTTTCATCAAAAGAAGAAGCCTTCTGCTTAAATACGGACCTCCGCTGAGCCGCTTCAGCCCTGAGTGCCTCCCTCAGATCTTCCCTGGAGCTCTCTCGGGAAATTCCTGTCCTGCTCTTCTCGTCATCTGACTGATCAAAGGAGCGCGTCCGGTGGAACCCAGCCCAGGAGCGTCCCGAGATGGAACCCTCATGCTGGTCAATACTGCGTCGCCTTTCCTCAAAGTAACGCACCTTCTCGAAGATCTTAGAGCTTGCACGGGCCAGCTTGGGGGAGGGTCGGAGCGTTAAGTCCTTCCGTGAGTATTCGCTTAGTGGCGTCTGCGGACGGGAATCCTGGGTGCTGGTTTGGGAGAGTGCAGAGGATTTTGGCTGCTTGATCTTGTCCTCAAATTCTGCAGGCACTATATCCAGGTACTCAACAGGGGTCACAATTTTCTTGCGGGGGGTCAAGGGGGTGGCTGGGGCTGACCCAGAGCGGCTGGGTATGGGATTGGAGCTAGACCGCTGGCCAATTTTGGGAGAGGGAAGTGGAAGAACTTGGGATCGGGAAGAGGGGTATCTTATTGACCCAAGGTCCCGTTTCTGCTCCAGCTCAGTGGCTTGGCAGCCATAGTCTTCCCTCAAAACGTCTCCACAAAGGCTTCTGAAAGAAGGTGATTAAGGGAAACTTTCTGTTAGCTCTGAGGCCTGGGTGGTGGTGGAGCCCAGTTGTTGGGAAGAGGACAGGAAGCCAGTGGCTAAGTAGTACGAGCTTGGGGCTGCAAGTAGGTTGGACTGCTAATTAAAGACCATGCTGGCTGGACAAGGGAAGGGAAATGGCCTTTTGTTAGAAATGAGGACTGGAGAGCAAACTATTAGAATTGTCAGAGCAGGGCTGGGAGTTAGTTTCAGAGTTTTAAGAGTTTAAGACAAGGATGGGGCTGCTTGTTAGTTAGGACTGGGAGTCAGGGTCTTTTAAGTTGGTTGGGAGGCAGTAGTGCAAATTGATTAAAAGAGTTAAAAGTTGCAGCGGAGCCATCCATGAGAACTGAAGACTAAAGAGCTGGCTGGTCTAGCATTTAAAAGCTGTAGGCACATCAGTTAAAACTGATGGACAGGAGGCTGTGCAGCTAGTGGTCTGGTAGGCTGGCTTTTGGTTGAGTGGCATGGTACGTTACTATCCTTTTAAACTGTTTTTAGGACATTTGCCATACTGTGGGAATATCTGCAGTTATGTTTACAACCACAAAGAGGGCTCACTGCCACACAGCTAAAATTATCCAATATCTACCATGTAGGGTGACGAGGGGATGTCTAGGCCTGATATTTGGTATTGTGCTCGATTAAAAAAAATCATTATCCTAATCCTTCCAACAGAACTGGACTGGTCCTGAATTAGGCCAGAATTCCACCAGAAAGCTAACTCATTACTAGTTTACTGCATGAACAGTACAATCAAGGCAGTGCTGAAACACACAAGACATGTAAGAACATACGGGCATGCAGTACTAGCAAGCTTTCTGAGGTGCAAATCAAAATTGTCTAAAAAGAGGCCTTGAGAACATGATATAAAATGGTGTCTTTAAATATTTTTTTTAGGTAGCGCTTGAATTTTAAGAAGACCCTTGTCTTTCTTTCACTCCAAGAAATAATTACTTAGATCCAAAGACTTCTATCTCTCAGTAGTGTTTTCTACTGATTCTCAATGTTTACCAAAATTGAAAAAAAACGTTGCACTGCAACTTATTACTTATTTTCATAGACTCATAGATAACTGGATAAAGTACAAAGCTTCTATATTAAAACATAAATGGCAGTGATACTTAGCTAGAAGCACTCTTAGGCGAATTCACTTTGAGTGAGACAATGCCCCCTAGAGTCTATGCATCTTCACTGTTGTAAAAGTCCCTCATCTTTAACTTGTGCTAAAATCATCCCTGTGCTGTGCCTGACTTGATAAATGTCCCTGTTTTAATGGTTGCAAGACCCTCTCTTTTCACAGATACTATATTCTCTAGGGCCAGCCTATCCTATATATATTCAGGGCGTTTTAATACCCAACCCTGAGCTGTACTTGAACCTGTGAAATGACAGATAGGGGGGCTATTCTGTTCCAGACCCTCATCTTTCACTGGCATTAAATTGATCCCTGTTTCTGCCTTTGCTAGGCCTGTTTCATAAACAGACGTATGTTTTTGGTTATGAGTCACATTTAACACAGAAATTTAAAAAAAAGTATGTTTTAAAAAAAACAAACAGAAAAACAACACCATGCAAAAAGAAACTTAGAGTTCAACATGCATAAGTTTACCACCCTCTTAGTCTACAGCATGCAGAACAATCAATGGTAAACCAAAGGGGTCGATGACACCACACACACCAACTGAAAATGCAAAATGGTATTGAACAAATGGGTCTGTGTAAAAACTGATTTCTTATCTGTTTATGGGGAGGCAGTTCTGAAATAACATATACACAGGGTCTTATTCAAAAAGCATTAGCATGTAGTCTAAATGCATCAGAGTCCTATTTATTTCCAGACATGCTATCCCTTTGTGAATAATTTACATGTACACTTTAAAATATGTGGCAGATACCATATGAAGGAGGGATGGAATAAGCCTCTTCATATGATTAAGCAGGGATTGCATGGAATTCAAAGGAAAATAATATTGTTGTTTAAACAGTATGTCCTTGAATTTGAATTCCCACCACTTATTATAAAGGGTATGGTGTATATGACAAGACATCCACTCAATAAATACGATGCCTTCACCGGCCCTAATGGTTTGAATTTAGAATAAAGCCTTTTTAGTCCACCAGACAAATGTTCTCACTTTATTTCTTTATTTTCCTTTCATTTTCCTTCACTCTGTACTATATTGAGCATGTGTTCAAATCCCTGAAGCAACATAGACCAATAAGAGCCAATGGTGGCAGAAAGGGACCATTGAAACCTGGCCAGCAGGGGAAGCAGAGATCTCTTCACATAAACAACAGACAACACAATTATAAAAAGCACTACTACTCTGTAGACAGAAATATTTGTCTAGTGGACTTCGGCAACATTTCTTTATGTTTTATTCCAAGTTATGGATGAATGTGTGACATTCAGTTTGTATTTCCTTGTGTCTGGTCTTAATAAAGGTTTACAGTAGCGCAATACCTTTTGTTTTTGCTTACGCTGGTGTGTGTGCCAGAACTGAAATTATCTGGGAATGAACGGTGAAGAAAGGAGGTCAAAGGAAAGTGTGAACTCAAAATAAAAGGAGGAAGAGAAAGAACTCTTAATTCAGAAGGAAGCGTCCGATTAAATTTCACACTTAAAGAAAAAAAAATTAACTTTTAATCTTTTTACCGCGCATGAAGAACACTTAATTTCCAAGAGCTGTTCTGTCACCAGTTGAGATTTCAATCCTTAAATTACTGTGAGGAATCTCATACAAACATATTCTAATGGTAACCACTGAACCTTTAATATTTTGAGTAATTTTATTTAATGGTAAAATGGTACTGGTAAATGGTATTATAATGTAAAAAAAAAAATTACCATTGGTAATACCATTAACTACCATACAAAATAGTCTTCTGAAACAGTGGCATAACAGCTATATTAAATGGTAAGGGTTCCCTATACTTCTGCCACACTGCTGTTTAAAACTTTTAATCAGCATTGCTAAGTGATATAATTATTCGTGATGGGTGGATTATTGCAGATTCCAATATTTTAACTATTTTGTTTTGGAATGTGTATTACCGTAAGTAAATGAAAAAATAAAATACAATTCTTAAGAGTTTTTTTTTTGTTTGTTTTCTTTCTTTTTGTTACTATATAGTACTAAGTTAATGCAAGATGGCCTGTTCTTATTATAAGTTCTAGTCGGATAGGAATGTGAAGCTATCCTACTCTGGGCTACAGACAACTTTATGACTATAAGCAAATATAACTGAATCTGTCCTGTGGAATAAGATTCCATTAGATATGGCAAATGTTGTGCTAGCAAAGGACTTCTCATCCTTAGAAATATCAAATGTTCTTATTTAAACACGAATACCACTTTACCACAATTTACCACTATCGATCATTAAGCTTTTAAACTAATCATTAAGCATTTAAACTAAACATTAGCTAAAAGTACATTTGCTTCCTTATTACTTAAACAGTTTTAGTTTATTGTTTCTAAATGTATAGTTTAAATTAAATGTTATTGTGTGATTTTCATTGCGTGACTAGAACTTTGGAGAATTTGGCACAACAAATAAGTTTAAACTGCACGATTTAGTAGACACGCTTACAAATAATTCTAAATGTGGACCGCTTACTATATTTGCTTCACACAGAACCATCACTGTACTAACAAAAGTGGGGATGTTACTTAATTGACAACAAAGATTGGCACATTCGAAGTACAATGTAAGCACTATGTACTGACATTTAGCTAGAAGTAAATAGTATCCACATATTAAATGAAATTGCCATCTTCCCCATGAGGCTTTAAGGTAATAGTCAAATGAAAGTTAAATTAAATTGTGCTTCGGTAAAACGGAGGCCGGTTTGGAGATTTTTAAGTTTAAAAATAAAAAAACAAAAAATACAATAAAATAAAAAGTGAGTTTTAACAAAACAAAAGTGATATTCCAGTTTAGCGTTTGTAGGGAGAAAGGTAAAATGAGGGGTGGGAGGATCAGGATTCAATATAGACGTGCGCAGTGGACCCTGGCTATAGCACTGGAGTGTAGATTCAATTATTTTGTGCTTTATAGTGGAGGTACAGAGAGACAGAGAGGAGGATTGAAACAGGAGGTACAGAGAGAGGGAATTCTTTCATTCAAGCATTGTTTTTTAAAAAACCTAATAAGGTTGCATTGTTGCCTTTCTTTATTATCCATCTATGTACTTTCAGTAAGCTCAGTTTGAAGAAACTGGTAATGTCATTAGCTAAGATAACTCTGATATTACCCAGCCATACCCAGTTGCCCATTATACAAAGGGATCATTACCCCTGTATAAGCATTTTCTTTTTTTGATTGGTGTATTCCATAACTGAAATGTGTCTCTCTGCCTAATACAAATGGACATGGAAGTCTATTTAGGTAACCATTTCTAACTAGGAATACAGTAGATATCATCACTGCAGTTTCAAATGGTTCAATTCACTGTACCTTCTGTTCAATAGTTGAGAATAATCCTCATATTATTAATTCACTTTTCTATCCCTCTCCTCTGATTTAAGAGTCGCTTCACTGGCCCCTGACGGCCGGAGCCATTTCAAAAGGTGAAAATCATAAATATATTAAACAAATGCATGTATTACAAGGGAGTGTTATAGCAAGGGTGCACTGTAGCTTAGCGTTTGGTTCTTTTCCGCGTTTTTATTTATTTATTTTACTTACAGGGGTATAGAAAAAGTTCTTCCTCTATAGAGACTGAAAGTGCTACCGTAGTAATCGCTAGCTAAAGACAGACTTTCCTCGGACCCCCAGACTGGCCGGGACAGATTGGCACGGGACGCCCGAATCAGAGGCTCGACCCCTAGGTGTCTGATCTGGATGCCGGGCGGCTCCCGCGCATTAGCTTGCCTGGAAGGCTTGGAGAAAGCATCCTTCTGCGTGGAAACAGTGACTCTCGAACCCAAGCCAGACAGCTCCTTCTCCACCACAGTGTTCTGGCTTCCCGCCCAGCTGCCTGCCCGCGACCCACTCCAACCTGAAGCGGGCGTTGTTTCAGGGGTGGCGTCCTTCATCAGATCCAAATTGCCTAAAAACAAAAATACGTGTTTGTGATTAAGTAGATAGAAAATGTCCATTATACACACCATTAAAACAAATACATATTATCATAGCACAGAGGTTCCTGCCTATACTCATTTATACACCCCCAAAACACACAGGAAGGAGCTTCAATTACCTTTTAAAACATTTTTGTTCCCAGACCTTTTTATGATATTTGCAATCATTCTGAGTGTCGTTACTTGAATATAACGTTTTACTGGTTTTTCCCGGTATATGCTGGGTAAAGTACTTTTTAATGTTTTTAATTGTCCAGCGTCAACATCAGTGGAACATTTAGAATATTTTCGGTCCTAGTTCTGGTATGGAGGTAAGACGTTGCCTCCATGGCTACCAGTAGCGTCTCTTCAGTTTATCGTAAACTTTCATTTCAGAATTTGACTCCCTCAGTGACATTATTTTGTTCTTTGAATGTTGAGCTTCTGCAAATTTTGCTACAGATTTTTTTGAGTACTTTATCACGTCAATTGAAATCGTTACTTTAAAACCATCTAATATTAACGGAGCCTGTTTTCATTGTACTTGTCAGAACAAATTGATTTGATTCCACAATGCCTGGCCAAAGTGCTTTATCTTATTGTAAATATTATAAAATGTAACAGAATGTTTATTTTTAATAAAAAAGTGATTCTATACTATGCTCTTTAAAAATGTTACACTAAAGCAAACAGGTATTTTCATGTTAAAACATGATCTGGTACTATACTAGAAAAAAGAAAAGCCCTGTTTACAAGCCGCGTACTTCCTGGGTCATTTCACCTGGAGAGTGAAATTGTCCCCCCCCCCCCCCCCCCCCACCCCCCCCCCCCCCCACTGTCTTCTTTCCTGTTAATAACCAATCAGCTGCTTCCCCTATATACTGACATGCTTTCAGCCAGTTCCATGCTTTGACACTGCAGAGGAAATGCAAGTGCAAACAGATAACCCAAGGACAATGAGACCTTCATTTAACTTAATACATGTCTGATAAACATGCGTTTCTTTCAAGACTGCACATTTCCGACCTACTATATGTAACTAATGGAAGTGCGAAATGGCTAAGATTAATGAACTGGTTATCACTTTAAAGGAGTGCAAACCAATGATTTTAAGTCCATATGTTAAAGGAGCCATAGTGCATGTGAGTTTATAGTAGTGAGCGTCACAGCAGTGTACTGCCAGCAAAATAAAAGGAAACTTGATCCAAAATGGCAGATCCCTAGATGGCCCTGGCTTTAATTGCTATTGACACTTTGGCTGATTTAGCCTGTGTTACATATATATAGGCATTTTGTCAGCACTGTGCTATTATCTCATTTACATGATAGATATGGAAAAGTGTCAACTACACATTTAATAAACTTTGATGTAAATTGGTTTTGCTGAAATTGCAACAGAACAATTCATTCAAATTCTTCCAATTACCTGCAGGCACTCTGTGAACAGCCTGGTCCTGAGGACCACGGGGTCCTTCTTTTGTTGCCATGCCTATCTGAGGCTCAGCTGCCTCGTCTTCTGTGGTCTCTGAGTCTGAGGAAAGGAAAAGGCAGTTTTAATAAATGTGAGGAACTGTAATATAAAATTATAATGAGAATGAATGGATAGGATAGATTACAGGACACTAGATTTAAATTCATGCCTAAGCAGTAACCAGTGATACCAAATACAAGATTCTTTGACATCAATATCATCATAAACACTCTTTTTTGGGTAAGCTGTTGTCCATAATGATGCTCTGAAGCTAAAGACAGTATATATGTATCTCATATATTCTACAGTATAATATTACATAACCATTTATAGCACAAAATCAGCATATATATCCCTATAATGCCATTTCAATAGCATTTGCATTCTTGTTATTTTAACACATATAGCACAGAAACAATGGCTCCTGACTATAAAGCACTTTATATTCTACTTATTTCAATTGACCTTAAAAATAACAACCAGGGTTCAAATTCAAAGTGAAATGAGTTTGGTGGTCTAAAGCTTTACAGTATTGTACACATCTCAAAATCACCACCATTTAGTACAACTGGTGTGCATTTCTTTGGTCATGAATTAGACAGGTATGGAGACTTACTGCTCCCTTACCCCCTAAGTTCAACATTCTTTGACGGTGACGGAGTAGCTAAGGCAGGTTTAAGTGGCAATGAGGCTCACATTTCCTGTGCTTGTTATGCTATCCCTGCACTGTGGATTAACAGAAAGGCCTATGTGTAATCTTCCAAATCTGGCACCTTTTTGGAGCCCCAAAATTCATCACCAAAATGACACACGAAATACAGAATGGGTTAAGAGAACCAGAAAAATAAAGAAACAAGAAAAAGTACTGTGAGATACAAAGGGAAAGAAAGAGAAGGGCAAATATTTGGAGGAACAAGTGAATGTCGATTAGAGTAAACCATTTAATTACCATAACTGTGCTTCCTGCAGGAGCGGAAAACTTCGCTTCCATAGTGGCAGCAAGAAAAAGCAGACAAGAGAGCACCGTTACTATAGTATCCAGAGTTCATGACACATGGTAAATTAGACTCACGCCAACCCTCATTATAGAACTGCTGCCCTGGCATTCAAAGCCTGCTTGAACACTGCACTGATTACAATTCTCTCATTAAAAGGCTGTGTACTAAAGATGTTGTCTTTTGATAGATACTAAAGACTTCATCTATACCATTCTGTATAGGTTAATTAAACCTCAGCTTTCATATACATGTAATACAAGAACAGTAGGCCTTCCTGAGATGGTAAACCACTAAACAGTTCACAAGGAAGAAACACTACATCATTTTGGGTACATTATTGCTCAGCATTTGTCCTGGAGTTGGCTTTTTGGACATGTAGCAAGAAAGTACCTAGGTGTATAATACACTAATTCTGACCTCCAGAGTTACAGCAATTCAGTCTGCATTGAGAGCTTTAAATGAGAGTCCATACACACGTATTCAGTATGAGTGCTAATGTGCATCATTCTTTAAAATACTATGCCAAGCAGATACTTGGTAACTAACATCTAAACACTTATTGAATAACTGCCCTGTGTAAATATTACAAAGTACACTACAAAAGTGATCATTTTTTGCAAATCATTTTTTTCACACAAAAGACAATGCTCACAAACAGATTCATTAAAAGTCTCTGTAGCAACAGAAGACTTGAAGTGATCAATCAACATACTTTTTTTTTTTTAATCGATTAACATATGCCATGATTTAAACAATAAATTAAATCAGAGACCAGACATAACCCTCATCTAGTAGACAAAAGCTTTTTCATTATGACTCCTCCAGAGCTAGCTGTAACTTATCGAGTGAAACATTTTCTCATCACCCAGTGCCCCTCTGTTGTGTGAGATTGACTTTCTTTGATATAAGATAATGCAAAACCTTTGGCCATAGCTATATGACTAGAATATTCATTATCTCCATAGTCCCTGTATCCATTTAAATGAATGTTGAGGGGTTTTATTATAAATCATGCATTTTTGGACCAAGAATGCATTTAAAGTGAAAATCCCTTCTGCTATACTGTAGTCTCCCTTCGCAGTTTGTTTGACTTCAGTCACAAAACGTTATTGGACAGTTTTTGAAGCATTTTATAAACATTCTCTTAGTTAAAACACTGCTTTGAAAAAGAAGACTAAGACAAGATAAACCCAACCTAAAAGGTTTTCTGAACTGCAAGCTAGATCAAATTAAACTAGGCTTTAAAAAACATGAAATTAAACAGTCCTTAGTGTTTGGTGAATAGGGTCCTTTGTACAGAGGTAGTGCCTTGATTATAATAATTTCCTTTCTCTTAAAAGCCTTATTCTTAATATTACTGTTTCAAAGAACGAGCAGGTTTCCTCATTTGAATGACAACTTGCCTTTTTGACCCTGGGTTATTATTTTACTCATTATAAAAGTGAACAGGTAGACATAGGTTCTCCACCACAGTATTTCTTACAGCATGCAGTGGTGCCAGCACATAATGACACCCTGTGGTTTTAGGGACTCAATTAACTACTGTAGCGGTCTTCACATATTTTTACAAGTTGTTAATTAATTACTTGCTGTTCAATGAAAATAAATACTTGAATGCAGTCTACTCCAGACCAGCCTCAAAACCAAAACCCAGCTATGCTTAATTGTATTTAGAACTACAGATCATATAGACTAAGAACTTTGTGTCCAATCCACTGTTTGAACATTCTATCAAAATCAAGATGTATTTCATGCAACTAAGGGCAATAATACTGAAATTAGTAAATGGTGTTACCACTATAAACATAATATCTTTAATAACTGGGTACTTATACCAATAGTCCCTGCACCTACACAATATTGTACAAGTAAATGGCCTTTCCTGACGTTTTTACATTGTACCACCATAGCAGAGGATATTTCCATGTAGTTGCTCACTTATTCCACCAGTTGTTACTGTGTCAGAGTAGTTAGTTATTACAATGTTATTGCATTGTTTCGTAGCCCTCTAATCTACAGTGCTACCAGATTTAGTGTTTTTATTTAGTACAAGTAATTTATAAGGCTACTCAACATGAATACATATGCATTCTAGGTCCTAGCACCAATCAAAAAAGCTGTTTGTATTTAAAAGTCTCAGCATCCATTCAAATGAATACTAAGATTATACATTCAGGAGGAAAGACTCTGAGACTTTTCACCATTTCAAAAGGCATAATTGAGTTCCACATGCAATACAATCTTTAAACATGTACACAAAAAGTATATACAATTTAAACCTTTTTTTTAAAAGACATGAAACATGAGTAAATTGAAATAAAATAAACACAACGACATACATATCTTTTTAAAGAATAGTCACCATTTATTGCAAAGCAAAAGATACAAAATGAAAAGAAATGAAAAGAAGCTACCACTTTGAAGGAGTGCAAACCAGTGCTTTACTCTTACCACGTTCCTTATCTCCTATTAACTTTATTAATATTAATATCAGCCCTCTTATTGTGCTGAGAATCTCTGCTAGCACGTTACATGACAGGGCATGAACAGTCATGTAAATATATTGTAAGAACTGGGTAACAATCAATGGTTCCTGCTATTACATGGTAACTACTTACATGGAAAAGCACCTTGTTACCAGATGTAACACCACAGTATAGACCATTACACAGGCCAAGCAATTACATACTTTTACATTTATAGATACTTAAGTAAGAGCAGGAGCAACAGGTAGTTCCCAGTTATTAAATGGTTAAGTACAGTATGCGCTGTAATATATAGAGCTACTTCACTCGTTTTAAGACAGGATTTACTTAAAATATATATATTTTTAAATTGAATCGACTTAATTGGGGGGGGGGGGGGGGTTGTATTCAGATACTGTAATTAAAGTAAATATGCTATCTGCATATTCCAAATTGGGGTATAGACCACAAGCAAATTAACAAAGAAAAAATGCAGTGATAATATTGCTAGAGCTAAACATGGGTATGAAAAATTGATTGGTTGGCTAGCACTCCTTTAAATGGGGTAGCATGTGGTTCATGGGGTGAAGGGAAGGGGGCTGTGTTGTTATTTATAAACCCAAACACACCATGGGTAAACCTTCCAAAGGTTCGAGTGGAGTGTCCCGTTTTCTGAAAGATAAAGGAGAGAGATGTTAGTGACTTTAAAGCAGGAGGTGTTGTGCATACCTGATTTGTACATCCTCTCTTAGGTGCTTGTGTTTAGCACTTTGTATAACTCCAACCTTTTTTGTCTGTTCTACCAGCACAGACCAGCTTTATTGAAAGATATTCCCTCTTCATCCTTACTTTACCCCCCAAAATATGAGAAGTAAACACTGTAGCTAAAATAACATACAATGTCTTCATTTGTTCTTACTTTTAAGGCTTAGAAAATAAGAGATTTTGACAAAACGTCCATCTATTTGATTTCTAATTAATCTGTCGTTTGCATAAATACCTATAACGTTGAGCTGGAGATCAGTTCTTAAAAGAAATACACTGTAGCTTCAGAACAGCAACACTTCCAAGCCAAAGCTCTGGTAGATCATGTGTTGAGTCAGCCATAGAATGTGATGAATTAGCAGTTTAAGTTTTCCTTTTTTTATCTTTAAATTTGGTATGCCCAATTATGTTAGGGGACGCAGTGAGGAGAAACTGTCATTGCCGGTTTTGCCTTTCTAACCTACGGGCGCCAATGCGACGCCCCCGGTGGAATCCCCAGTGAAGACTGGCAATTTCGCATAGCCAGGATACTAACCTGAGTTTCCCTGACTGGATGAGTCACCCTGCACACCACACAGCTCTGCTTTATCACTGCTTAAAACTGAAACTGCACCCCTGAGAAGTTTCAGTTTTCTAAGGCTATAGAGCAGAACTTGAACATTTGAACACAGTTAAACAAAAACATCTTCAGCACAAAATAAGGGGACCAGAGAGAATGTTTCTAATGTGAATAGGAAAGAAAAAAAAGAATTGAACCCTTCTATATCGCTGCTTTAAAGAGAGCCCCTGTCCTGTACCTAGTGGAATACCTGAGAGAAGCAAGAGAGTTGATCTATTGTGCTATTTTCTCAGACATTTCAGGGTTAAGAAAATAGCCGCATAATTCAGCACAAATTGACAGTTTCTGCTTGAGAGGCTGAATGGCATGTCAGGTTTGAGATGTGCGTGCAGTGACTCACATAGCACCAGGGTACTGAAGCTTATTATGGGTAGGAAATTTGAAATGTAATTACCACACCTTTAAAGAATCTTCAAAAAGCAAGATAAGAAGATGTTCTAAAGAGGCAATAAGGTTGTTGTTTTTTATTGAAACTGTCTGTTATCTGACTGATAGGCAGGTATTCTTTCAAGACACCTACCCTCTTTGTGCTTGTAGGTTCACTGATTAGAAAATGAAATTGGATCCCTGGCGTATCTGTGTTTACGTCTGCCATTGTGCCATTGAGGTTTGCGTGTGGGAGGGAGTGCGTCTGTCTCTGTGATTCTGTGTGCTTAAAACTCGTTTAATCAGTGAAGCAGATGTTGCAGGGAGAGACTGAACCTGTCAGTCTGCACTCTAATCCATTAGATACAGAAAGAAATGATACCCTAATGGTTGCAGTAAAGCTGAGTGATTTCACATTATTTCATGAAAATGCTTCCTAACACAATTATCAACGCTGGGCGTCTGTGATATTTCAGATACCAGCATTACCTCCAAGAATGTTGCTTCTAGAAAAGGAATGCCAAAGCCTCCAGACTGAATTCCACTGCTCTTTTAAAGGACTCAGTTCAAACTTTAATTTCCTGTGGTAGCCATCAGCTAGTAACCTTTTAAATATCACAATTACTGCATTTACACTGCAATGTTTACCGTCATTCTTAGAATAAAACCTGCACCCTGTATATAACACACATCCCTTGTATAACATACACTACATTATTGGGTTGCCTTTGGTACATATCTTCTATAATGCACACCTCATGTGCACGACTCAATCAAAAACATTGTATAGACTTTTTTGCAGTTGCACATAATGTCTTACGCTTGGCAGAGTTCCAGCTTGATTAGCCGTGGAGTAATTACAGAAGGTTGGAATTCAAAATCAAGGGGAAATTGTTTTGTTCCCCAGCGTGTGGTTCGCCGGTTTTAAACCTTACCCTGGCGTCATCTGAATATTACAAGAGCCTCCTTGGTTTGTTGTTGAATTAATGCCCAATTTAATACTTTATGAGCACCACACAATTTTTCAGAGTAATAGTACACTGTTTGTGAGTTCTTCAGTTGCACGTATTAATATGACAAAGTAGATGTATGCTAGGTTGTAAATAACACCATACTAGGTTTCAGCCTGGGTTTTTATATAAGCCTTATTAGACATAACAACTCAGAAACACACCAGTTTGTTGAGGTGATATGTAAAAAATGTGTCATAATGTAATGTGGAGTGGCTAATTTAAAAAAAAAAAAAAAGCGCCTCCGATAGAAAACAAATAGAAATGAAATATATTGGACTTTATTAGATCATATTTTGTATATGATGATGTATTGTTTAGCCATTCTATCCAATAAAGGTATCTATGGATTTTAAAATATATTTTTTCTATTTTTTTATATTAGTGTACACACTAATGTACATCAATTAGTGTACATAAATTAGATAAATATATTTGTTTAGAATATATTTCAATTATATAACAAAATATGTTAATATTTGTTTTAGATGAATTTATTTGTATACAGGAAAACTGGGTATTTTATGTTGTAGACAATCTGAAAACTGTAAAATCTCTCTCTTTTTTGCTTTTACAATAAGCAAAACTAAATTACCATTTTCTGACTAACCTTTGTTTTAAATTTCTTATCAGTTTGCCCTGTGATCTATACTTCTGTGCTTCTCTGTCCCTCTGTCAGTCTCTCTGGCTATCAAGATCCAATTACCTCCCTCGCTGTCTCTCTCCCATTCCTGTCATTCGGATTAGGAATCCGTAGCTTTGATCATCAACTCCTATCACAAGGTGAATGTTCTCAGAATGTCATAATATTTTCTGAGGCAATACATATTTGGTTTGCATTACACACTGTAGCAGGGCGAGGTGCCCTGTGCATTGTTTTGTTTATTTTAGTTTAGAACGGGGGTTCCCCCTCCGTCCCTGTGTTATTTTGTATTTGTATTATGATTTATTATTTACATGACGGCGAGCGCCGTATGTTTTGTTATTGTTTTGTTGAAATGACGGCGTAGCCGATTGTTTTGTTTAGTGTGGATGGGTAGCCCCATCTACAACATAATTAATAAACCTGTGCAGATTGTGGCCGAGGGGTAATAGGATGATTTATTAATTAGTTAAACCCCTCGGCCATGATATAAAAAGCCTGCAGCTCTCGGCACTCGAGGTGGGTGTCGCAAGAGAGGAGAGAGCGAGCAGAGAGACGGAGAGCGAGAAACTTGATTTAAAAGACAAAGGATCAGTGAAGGCTATTGCCCAGCCTGATCGCGTTATTTTTGTGTTCGTGATTTGTTTATGTTTAAACCTTTTATTTCGCTCTATGAGCAAAGTCTTTTTGTTTAAATATTTTATTTATTTTTGTTGTTTTGCTAATAAAGACGGCAGCCAGCCGATTGTTTCTTTTGAACTGCAGTACTTGCCCTGGTGTCAGTTTGTTTTCGTTCCTGATTCTGCCTGACGTCAGACCACCAGTCACCCTGTCACACACACATATTGGATTTACCAAGTTTCTGGTTTTGTCAGACACTGTTTCTTGTAATCTCTGCTTGTCTACCCAGATATCAATCTGGGTAGAAAAATATGAATGATGTCTGCCTGTTTTTATACTTAAACAGAGATTGATAATGCTTCTTATCTCCTAGATTTCACAATAGGAGATAAGATTATAAGACTGCAGACATTCTCAAAGCAAAAACCTTTTCAATTTGTTGTGTACCTGAATATACCGTAGAGGCTTTTGTCAGAGAATATTTCTCCTATTACCTATATACTAAATTTGTTTGTTTGTCTACCCAAAATAAACTGCTAGAAAAAGAGAAGGGTGACGAGAAGAGTAATCAATAAAGCTTTGAATATGTTTCATAGGAAAAAATAGAGAATGTACAAAAATCTAAAACAGATACAGTGCAATGGATTCTGAGATGCAGGGAAGGGAGATCTTTTTAGAAGCAAGACAGATTCTAGCACTCCGAGTTAATGATATAGCAACAAGAGTGGAGAGAATACTGATTAAACGGAGCGTCGGAGAGACCAGTTGTGAAAGTTGTTAGTAACGTCAAGCTTGTTTTCCCAGCTTGAGGTGCTATGTTCATTTAGTGTAGTCAAATGAGGGATCCATGCTTCTTAAATGGCTGTTTTTTAACCAGAGTTGTTTCTGGAGGGGTGTTTTGGAGTCTACAGACTCCACAAATTGGACCTCACAAAACATGCTGTAGTCTGTTTAATCTAAACAAGGCTATATCAAGTAAAGCTGTTACTGAAATCATTCAATTATGTTTTCCCATATTTTTACAAAGAGGAAATTACCAAAGATTGTATTAAGTACATAACAGCTGTAGATCTGGCAGTGTTGAGAATAATTTTAAAAGACCCCATTACCTTTAAAGTGTCTATAAAGCATTTTTAAATGTTGTTACCGCTGTTCATAGTATCCTCTATAATGCCTTAGTAATATCTATTAAGTATCTACTGTATAAAGTATTTATAAGTTACATTATAAGGGGAAGGGGTGGTGACTGCACAGTACGACATCTTAGTAATGCCATTGTTCCCAACATTCCCAGGTTGTGAAATAATAATACATGTTCACATTTTAAAAACAGGTATATCCCTAATTCTAATATTGGTGGTGTCTATTTTTGTGAAGGTCTTTTTGTTTGTTTACCTTGTATAGTTGGTAATTCATTTTGAAAAATTATTGCGCTTACCGTCTGTCTTGCATGTATAAAAAACAAACAACATAGTCAAGCTTTATATGGTAATAAAAAATGGGGAAAGCATGGATTTCCCAAGGGCACTGGAGCTCCCAACCCCTGGGGAAAGATAAACAGCATGCTAATTTGGTGATCCTGAAGGAACTTGAAGGCTAACAGTGGTCCTCTTGATAAATTGTTTTCTAAACACATTAGGTTTACTATACTTACCCTGCAGACAGCTGTCCAGACAGCTCATTTCTCTAGGTTGGGAATTGAAACCAAAAACTGAAACTATAGCCAGAAGCACCTTTGGAAGATGTTATCCCTAGTACCAATTGGGTTATATGAATCAAAGAGACAGCATCTAATAGATTTACAAGAAGGACTTCCTGTACGCACTGAAATGATGATAGAACCCTCCCTCCATACCACTCACACCCCTCTATTGTTTGTATTGAATGACACAGAACAAACGCAGATGCTTAATAACACAGAGGATGGGTGGGGCACTTCAGAATATTCTACTGCCACTTTCAACAAATTACGCCCCTCACATGCACGTCATTTTTCTAATAGGAGTTATGCATAACTAAACAATAAAAAACTAATACTGCACAACTAAAACAAATACAAACAACTGTAAATTCTTACCTGAAATCGTTTCTTCGCCCAGATTTTTTTCATGGTGACGATGCGTTTAGATTCCGTTTCAGCAGCCACCAAACCAAACGTACGTTTACAAGGTGGGAGGTTTTCTTTCACAGCTGGATCCTCTTCGGGATTTCTTAGATTAACCTTTTTGCAACTGGTCCCTTAGCTCAGGGTCAGTTAAAAAAACCTTCCTTCTTTATTTCTTTATGTATGCACTGTTAGAACAAGTGCTGAAATCTTCAAGTTCAAAACAAAACAAAACAAAACAAAACCACACAAAACCAGTTTTAGTACACAGGATGGAAAAAATAAATAAAACTGTGGCAATTTTTCTCCTACAGTCAACAGTGAAAGCTTTATAAAAAACAAGCTTCAGCGCTTGATTCAATCTCAAGGCTCCTAACTAAATATATTCCAGAGAGATAGCTGTACCATTAGGTTGGAAGCCACAGCAAATGCTTAAATCGTAGTTGAGGAGGGAAAAAAAGCAAATATATATGCTTTAAAAGATGACTGAAATAAATTTCCAGTCTAAGAAGCCTCACAAATTACCAGACGACATCAGAAAGCAAAGCATCTTAATAACCCTTCTTTCAGAGACAACAAATGAATCAGCCCACCCCCCACCCCCCCCCCAGCTTGTGGTGAGAAACAGCAGTTTTAAATTCTCTTCTCCAAAGACCCTGTGTCTCTTTCACAGCAGTAGAAGACGATTGCAGAGCCTCCAACATAGCCTCAAGCCATCCATTTTTAATTCAAGATCAATTGCTGTGACGCAAGGCTGTCCTGGATCAATGCTGCTGTTGTGATAAGTAGTGACTAACCATTACACAGATAAACACTGCTCTTTTTATTCTCTCTCTCTCTCTCTCATGCACTGCCTCCCTCCCCCTTTCTTTTTCTATACCACCCCCTTGCTCTCTCCATCTCATTTCTTTTTTTCTCCCTTTCCTCCCTACAGCACCCTTCTCCTGTCTCCATTTCCTCCTCATTCTTGCTTTTTCTTTTCTCCCTCAAAGTACACAAACACTTGAGAGGAACACACACACACATACAAATTCAAACTCTGAACACAAACCAGGTATTTATTTAATAGATATATGAATACAGGCCAGTTATGCAGGTTGTGTCCAGTAATGCCATTAGTTTTCATACTGTACCTAAAACCCACTGCAAAATGATCCTCTGGGGCACATTTAAGAGAGATTAAACCCCCAATACAATAAAATCAGATGGTGTTCTAGACTCCAACAGTCACATTTCCCTTTTAAATGTGCCATTTCCCTGTAGATCTCCATCTTAATTTGTGTTAATTTGGGATACATATATAATTTATATTTTCCTAATATTTAATTTTTGTCATCCTTGATATTCTATTTCAGTATGTGTGTGTGTGTGTGTGTGTGTTCTGTATGATTATGTTTTGCAGTTTCAGCATAAAATGCTTCTGAAAAGTGAGGTGGGGGAGTATATAAAGGTTGCACTAAATCCCATAGGTAAAGAATTGAAAAAATGTGCAACACTGATGTGCCTTCCCATGCCTCTGGGATTTTTTTTGAGAAGCATTTTGTGCTGTGTAATAGAGCATTGGAAATAATGATCTAGGCAGAAACTAGAAAGAATCCTGCAGAACACACAACACAGAAAACTAAATCTATATCGGGCAACCACTGTGCAACACTACTAAAAAAAACCTTAGCAAAACTACTATAAGCAGATCACAGCATACCATGCAACAGCAACACAAGGGATTTAAATACAATTGTATCTGATGTGGTAGCACAACAACACAGCTGAAAAAAAATACAGAGATTGTTTCTGTGTTTTTTAAAAAAATATTATTAAAAGCTGTAAATATCTTGCTTAGTTGCTAGGAATAAAATCAGCTGGGAATCAAGTTAATGAAATTCAGGATCCCATAATTGAGTAAGAGGGCACTTTTGAATGCCTTTATTCTCTTCCCTTCTTGTCCCCAGCTGCTCAGTGCATTGCATGCACAGCCCCCCAGGGCTAATGCAGCAGACTGTAAAGGCAAGCAGTTTGAACATTTAATCCACCATGAGCAATATGAAGAATTGCATTGCAGTTCACCAATAACTTGGCATTACACAGACGTAGTATTGATACAACAAAGATTGCTGTTTTATTGTGTAAATCAAACATAGTACTAGGGATTGCACTGCTTAAAATACTGCTCTAAATGTATTTACAGTTTGTTACACAGGTACAACTCAGTAGTACCTGTTAATATCAAAGAAGTGATATTACCAGGCATTGCCTACAGTAGATTTTGAAGCTAGAAATGTTATTTATGTACAGCATTTATTTATTTTCAAAATCAATAACTGTAAATTAAAATGTACAATGTCAAGAATACAATTACTGTTATCATAATTACAATTGTTAGGACCACATTTATATGTTTTACAATTGATATGCTAAAAAAAATAAATAGGCGGTTGGCTACAGTTTACGATTGCCATGGAATTGTCTGTGTGTGCTGATGTCTCATTTACATTACAGTAATACAGAACCACATGCGGAAAATACATTTTATTTGCCATTTATGTCTATGGGAAAACACCAACATTTATAAATGTTGTAATACATAAAACAAATTAAATGAAATGGGTGTACCCATGCAAAGATGAGATTTTTGTCATTGCAACTACCAAAACACATTTATTTAGTACGCTACCTCTGGGAAAAGGTTTTTAAAAATGTCAGACATTTAACTTTTTTGGCGGTACTGTATTTAAAATATTATATATAAGCAAACAACAGGGGGGTCACCAATCTTCCTTTTGTTTTATTGCTTCGCAGGTGTGGGAGCTGTCAGAGCTGTAGGACGCGTGACAGATAACGTTATTACGTTCTTACCTCCATTACGCAGTCGTTGACTGGGCCGTGTACCTGGGGACAAAAGAACCAAAGCAAATTCCACACTGGACTCCAGTGCTCATCTCCTGGGGCCAGTTTTTCAAAACTTTTAATCTGGATAACAGTGACATGGATTTTGTTTTTCTGATATTTTGTGTTCCAGACTTCAGAAAATGGCACTGCTGGATTACTTCTATCCACATTACAAATAATTATGCTTACAAAATTCATTTTGTTTTTAAAGGAATCTCGATCACAAAATCTAGGATTACAAATCCGGATCACTTGATCCAGATTACGTTTTGAAAACCGGTCCCTGATGATCAAACATCCAGATCTGAGTCAGTGCTTTTTTTTTACAACCCAGGTGCTAATTGAGGAGTCAGTGCCATAGATCTTAAAACACAGCTTTTCTAAAAGTGTACAGCTCTGTAAAACAAAGTGCAGTAAATATGGAAACAGCATGCCAAACGCTGAACAGAATGCATTTTTTTTAAAATTTATTAACCAATATACAAAACAAAATCTTCTGCTTCTGTTAAATCTGAGAGTACTTACAAATAGAGATATAGTGCTCTTCTTCAAAATCCTGGTTCCCTTCCTTGGAACCTCCTGTACTAAACTCACTTACACTCTTGCTCTGTATTACGTAGACTGAACTGCAGCTTTCCAGACACACAGTACTGGCTGTTTTCAACACTTTTGATTATCCTCCTTGGATAGACCACAGAATTTGCATGTGTCTGAAGGATACCACTATTGTTATGCTGCTTTGGTTTCCGATCTAAATGGCACATGTCCTATGGTTGTCATGAGGGGCTCTAATTTGATGTAGGGTGGGACACTAATTTGATGTTAAAATCTTCAGGTGGTCAAATAATAATAATACTTAAATATAGATATTCTGGAACTTTCTAATATGGAACAACAGAAAATTCAACAATAGAATGAAGGTAAGATTTTATAATTCTAGAATGTTCCGATACTAATAAATAAAATAGATACCCAATGTAATACGTTATGATGAACCATGGTAAAGTGCACATTGGAAGTAGACAGTAGCAAACCTATTTTGTATACCCCTGATTTATATATTTTATGAAAGATACATTCCCTGGTTCACCACTGTGTCTCACTACAAAGACAGGGCCCCTGGCAGTGATGTAGGTTATGCGAGGACTGTTCTGTAAAAGCCATACTGCTGCTACGCACTACAGTGATGGAGTGGGAGTGGGGGTTGGAAGATTCCAAGCATATAGAATTCCGCTTCACCATGGCAGCGCTTGTAGGGTCCATTTTGTGTCCCAAGAGACCTGCTTAATGAAATGCACTGCACATGCTGTAATAACCCAAAATGGCTCAATTTAGCAGACGTTGGAGAAATAAATCAGGGAACCTGCCACCCAGCTGACAGGGACTGTGTACAAGAATGACATCACCCTGTCTGTGAGTTACACTGGAGAAAAGTGATCAAGCTCCTTCTCACATGAACTGGGTTGCATGGCAGCAATGTGGTGCTGCAATGGCGTACAAGCAATGGAATTTGTTCATAATAAAGAATTAAGAAATCAATACATGAAAAACAATTTTGCCCCACATTGAATCCAATATATTAATGTTTGTGCAAAAGTATCTAGTTAGTAACTAGCAATATAGCAGTTGATTTAAAACACAAGAGCTTACCAACAGTGTTATGGTACTGAAGTAAAAAAAAGGGTCCTTTCATTTTAAACCTCTTGCTGAAGAAGCTGTGTATGGAACAAATAATTAAACTGTTTTTTTTTTGACTGCTGCACCATACTGTCAAGCTCTCTGCTTCATAGATCAGTCACTTCTGGATTTCATGCAGGGCAAAATTGCTTTCAGTTAATCGTTTTTTAATGACTTATTAGGAATGCATGGTTTTACAGAAATCCTATTCGTAATCTGCAATGACAGTCTCTTGTGTACGAGGGCAATACAGCAGCGCTACAATGTTATTAGTTCTGTTCAAAGGGTTCCCACTAAGCCATACTGCTAGTACAGATGCATATCAGTGGTATGAACCAATAAACTATTCCAGCACAGTGTACCATATCAATGCTTCCATGTCATTGTGCAATATTTATTCCAAATCAATTACATTTTGGTCTCATAATGACTCTACTTGGACAATGGTTCCCATATCAGTACATATAAGTAAGCAAAGTTGCATTTTACTCCTCCTTTGCTTACTTTTTATTTAGCGTCTTCAACAAAGACAAGAATGGGAACCGCAAAAGGTATCATATTAAGGATATCCCAATAGTATTTTTCACATGTCTGATCGTGAAGTAGTGCTTTGGTGGTAATTCCAGAACACCAATGGGATTAGCTATATTTACAGGAACTGGGACACAAATGTTGTAATGGAAAGGAAGTGCTGTACTGTACATGCAATGGCTCTGAGAATAGCCATCTCTTACAGAAACTTGACACCAATCGACAATGAGGTATTGCAGTGGATTTTGATACGTCTCTCAAGCTGAAAAAAACCCCAAACTATAAAAAAAACTGTAAAAGCAAAATACTGCTTCATGTGAATTAGGTTTCTCTTACAGAAGGTCTAGTCACTGTTTGGTACTGCAATAGCAATATATTAAAAGCAACAGGATTAGCTCTGCTACAGAAACTAGACCCCCCTGCTGGAGGAGGGTTGCTGCAGCGACAGTATTGTAAAAGCGATGAGATTAGTTATACCTGACAGAAACTAACTCCAAGGGCACCTATTGCATTGCAACAGTATTACACTGTAAGAACAGGGTAATACCAATATGATACTGTCACAGACCGCAATGTTCATATTGAAAGACTGACACCAACATAGCTAAAGGTACATAAAGGTCTAGGTACTGTGTAAAAATGTATTTGAAAAGAGGTATATATATATAGGTGGACAGACTGATATAGTATAGACACTTATATACAGTAGCTATAAATATGGTTATAGATGCTTTCTGCTGGGACTGTGAAGACAGAGCCCTCAGCACATGGTGCTTTTTCACACACACAGAGGCTCTGCTTACGGGACTCCTTTTACCCAACTTAAAAATAAAACGGCTTGCTGCTGACGCACAGTGAAATGCAGTTCTAATTGACAAGCCCAGCTGCGTGTGTCTGTCTCTCTCTCTCTCGTGACTACCATTTTGGACCATGTTCTAAGGCAAATGCAAATTTACATAGAACTCCAGTACCCACTAATGTGTTCTAATCAATTTGAACCCCCCCAATTTCTAGTCTTTGCATGGTTTTGTCAGGCACCTGGCCAGCAGGGGTTGCTGAGGTTTCCTCCCAAATCCAACGGTAGCACCAGTACATCGCTGTGGCCAATGATCGACTTGAACAGGATTTGACCTTGTTCTGTACTAGTGTTGGTTTGAGCTGAACAAAACATTTCACATGTAACAAAAACAGTTGATATCAATGTCTACAAGCATGCAACCTTTCACAGATATTAAATAGATTTTTGCATGACGTCAAAATGTCTGGATCTGTAAAGAAACATAATGCAAAAAGAACTAGATTTCAACAACTGGCATAGCCCATATTTTCCTTTGGTTTTGGTCCTCTGTGTAGTATGTAGGTAGTTTTATTAACAAGACTGAACCGCAAGGGTGATGAGGTCCTTGATCCATATTGAAACACAAGTTGCGCCAAAGGACTTGATGAAAAAAACAGGAATATGACCTACATTTACATTTTTGTAATTGTTATACATGTTGTTCATTTTACTATGTTGTAGATGTTACCAACTACATTGAATTTTGCAGAAATTGACTACAATTTCGTAAAGTCTTTTATCACCAGCTATCACAAGTCTCAAAATGTGTCATCTAATCCTTTTCTGAATTACTTCATGTGTCGCCACTCCTTCATTCTCAATGCCTCTGGGGAAATGATGTGGGCTTTTTTTTCAGAACCTTTTGCTCATGATGAGAATAATCTCAAAAAACCTTTCATGAAAAATAAAATGCTCTATACCAATTAAATATGGTAAATCAGTTTTTTTGGGAAGACACACTACGTGGTTAACATCTTGTTAAAAAGTGCAATATGATATATTTTATTTTTGAACTTTTTTGCAGACAATTTCTCTATCTTATGCCTTGTAAGAACAATGAACTCAAATTGATTCACCATCATATCACTTAAAACTCTATTACCCTTTTAAAGCACTTTGGTCCCTATTTATTGCAAGAAATTATTAACGGTATTATACTAGTAAGAAACAACTTAATTATAGGCAAGAGCAGTTTATTTTGTTGTTTGTAGCCCTTTTTTATTTGTGAGTTACATATAATTCAAAAAGACCCCTTCTGGGGGAAAAATGTGATCCCATTCCTGTATAAAAACAAATGAGAAACTTTAAGAATCACCTTATAAAACTGATTTGTTCCTTTTTAGGCATAAGAAGCACCACTAATTATAATTACAGTAGAGACAGTTTTAGTCTGTGACTCCCTTAAACAGAATGCCCCTTTCATTTTGAAACTGTGATTAACATTCCAGAAGTTTATATTTATATAATAAATAAGTAAACTGTTATAATAGATGCAGAAAAGATGGGTTCTAAAAACACATGTGCGGTACATGCTACCACATAAACAGCTGCTTATTAATAGCGTATACTATGAAAAAACATATTACACACCCAGATTAGGCTCATTATTAAAACAGCTATTTTAAAATGCTAGAGTGGAGAAGGATCTCGATTTGCAGATTTGTATTCTGTTCAGTTCTCTCAATCTTTTGTGTGCTGGGAAAACTTTTCAAATAGACGCAGAGGCATATTTTGGATTAGAAAAATACCTCATTAAAAAAATAGAGAATCAAACCAAGAATAATACAATTCAGGGTCTTTTGAGCATTTTTTTTTGTTCATTTTGTACATTAACATGCTTTTTCTAAATTACAGACTAGACTAAATGCTTTTAAAATAGATTAACTGTTCTGAGAATACGTAGCTGAATTAGGAGGAAGGCTATCAGCACCCAGTCTTACCCTATCCACACTACCTATATAAATGTGAGATCTTTACATTTTGAAAAAAAGATTGTTAATGAAGTGAATGGCAATCACATGGTTTTAATAAAAAAAAAAAAACATGCATATTATTAAAAAAAAAATGCATTTTATCATCAATCATCAGAGATCACAAATGACATGGGCTTTTTTAGTTTTTTTTTTTAAATATCACATTAAAAAAGTGAGTGCGACCAATAAACAAATGTATTTTATGAACAGTAGCTCATTCACAAAAAAAACAAAAAAACACACATACTAAGGTATACAGTTGTTTAAAATGTGGTGGACACTGTATAATTGAACAATCAAGCCTGTTCTCATCTTTGACAGTAGATAATACCATTTAAATGTGGTAAGTTTGCATTTTATGAAAATGTGATAAAAATGCTATTGTGATAAAAGCAGCGAGATAGTGGGATAGGGTTGTTACTAACTAAAATGACTTGGTTATTAAAGGAGTTATCCAACCTGTAATAAGTCTGCCTGTAGGTCTTCAATTAATACTGGAAAAGACCCAGGTTACTATAGATGTTTTAGCATGGGCCTGACAGCTGCCATCTGATCATTATTAACACATTACAACAGGTCGTTTTTATAACCAAGACTGGATGCAAGTAAATTCTCTTGCCTCTATTTCGGCTGTTCTCTCAGAACAGATAACATAAATCCCCACAGTAAACAAGAGAAGATGGAGTCATCTGAGTTTCACTGCTGACCAATCTCAATGAAACTGGAATCAGAGGCAGAAAAATAAACAGTTAATCAAACTTTGAAGGGAACGCACTGAATCTTACTCTAAGGCTTCACGTGATATATCTTGAATGTACCAATGATGAATGTGTTTGTAAACAGAAACTGAATTTTTATTTGATAGAATTTCAAATCAACAGACCACAACCTAAAATGAAGACAAATATAAGTAATGGGCCTGCAGTAATAGAGATTGGACAAAAACAACTGAAACACCTGCCATAGCACTGTCACTGTAGGGCCACCATGCTGCCCACAACAGCTCTTAAAGTCTGGGATATGAAAGCCCCTGCCAACTAAGCACCACCTTAAAAGTCAGATTTACTGTCCTGCCTGTTGTGACTGAAACCGACTTGTAAGGTTAAACTATAAGAAACTAAGGCTGGGACCAAATCAAAACTTTGACAACCCACTAATTGCACTTAAGAAAACTGTATTTAAAAGTGTTTTCTTTTTATGAGTAGAAGATACTTACAAAAAAAAAAGAAAACGCTATTTAAATACAGTTTTGTTAAGTGCGATTAGGCACTGTTATACATGAAAATCAATGGATTTATTTTTCTAATCCATTTTCGGTGTATGCAAATATTGCTTTGTTCGCCAAATAAAAAGGTTCTTTTCATGCATGAAAAGGGTCAAAACATACCTGTGTACAGCTACTGGTTATTGCGAGCCAACCCGACAAGCAAAAATTGATAAATTAGCCCAGATGAAAGTGAGACGCTACTCCCTTTTATTTTAGTTTATTCATGATTATCTGTGTGAACATGTTATTTAAAACGTTGCTACATATTTCTACTTTGACAGTCGCAGGAATGAGATGTTTATTTAGTAGTTTGGCATCAACAAAGTAGCTTGGTAAAAAATAAAGCGTCTCCTCTCCAAGGCCACATTGTCCTTTTCAAAAAGGAGATATCCACCAATGATTTGAATTGACAATTCTTTATTGCATTTGACAGAGCCATGCCCATGAAGGAACGAAATACATTTTGCCCAATGGCATTGTTCATTGGAGCTCTATAGCCACCCCATGTGCTGGCTGAAGTGTGATGCAATGACCATTGATTGATGACAGCTATAGACAGCGGGCTGGACAAGTGGCACTCAGAGCCGCGTTCCCCCGCCCCATGAGCTGGCTGAACTTTAATGCAATGTTCATTGATTGATGACAGTTATAGCCAGCGGGCAGGATGACTGGCACTCTGGGCTACCTCCCCCCTGGACAAGGCGCGCTGCAAGGTGGAGGCAGGGGAGGCTATTTATAGGAACAGTTTGATTACCTATGAATAGAGGGAGGATCCTCCTTTCAGAAACACAAAATAGTTTACAATTTGTAATTTGGGGACCAGAATTGACCACCAGTGCATTATGGAACCTCATCACAACCTTCTTTGATTTGTACTCCACAATGTTCCTAATATAACCAAGCATTCTGTTTGTTTTTAATTGCTTCCCCACTCTGTCTGGTTGTTGTTAGCGATGAGTCTATTACAACACCAAGGTCTTTGTCATGAAATAAAAAACAGAATATTACAGTAAAAGATCTCAGAAGTATTCAGAATGAAACATCAAACACCATAAAACAGAAAGGGAAATGTAAAAAAACCCATTTAAAAAGACATCAAGATCTTGCCCAGAGTTTACAGATCTGAACTGAATCTTACTTATTTTGGATGGGCACTACGTCTAAACACATATCTGCAGTAATTTAGTTCTGTATTTAATGCCTAAATTATCTCAAACTGCTGATAATGCAGTTATCTAATTTCTATCAGACTCTATTAGGTTTGTTAATAGACAAGACAATTAGTAACAATGTTAATAATACTATTGGATACAATGTTAAACTGCAGCTAATTTAAGTATAATAGCAAAGTGACCAATTATTACCACAGCGAAGATATAGGTTGAATAACAGGTGGATGACACAATGACAAACAGCCTAATAAAGCTTACTCTCCATCTTTCTGACACTTAGCAAGGAGATTCCCTGTACAATTAAAAACAGCACGACAGATCTCAATCAATAGCAGGTAGGCTCTGACAGATACCATACAATAATATTTTTTCATACACTGCTGGATACAAAAGCTGTGAACCTTTGTGCAAGACACCATCCCAGATAATAATAATCTCTCTTAGATATATTGTAAAGCTCACTATTATATCAGACAATAGCAGGTCGAGTATTTGATAGCACTGCAGAGAGAGAGAGCAGAGAGAGAGAGAGAGAATGAAACATTCCAATATCACAGAATACATTTTTGTAAGCTATAGTGACAGTGGAAGTATTGGACTCAGTGGCACTCAGATCATTAACTTGATTCAATAGCAGGGACGGCAAGTTTGTTTTATAGAAAGGTCACAGAAATGTATTTCTGAATCTTAATGCCTAAAATACCAGGAAACTAATTATATTAATACCTGAAATAGATATCAGTTTTATGTTTGATATAAAAAAGACAAATTGATTTTGCTTCAGATGATGGTACTTCCCCATCACCGGTAGCTAAACATTAAACAACTGGACAGTGCTCTCCCATTGTGTTTTTATGGAGGTCAGCATTTCTGTTATTAATCAACAATGGAACGTCAAATAAAGCACGACTGAGAAGATGACGCTATAAATCAATGACACCTGTTCTGAAACCACTGCTTACTGACGAAACTCTTCACACAGATGCTCGAGCCCTACTCTTAAATAGTTACACCATTCTTTGAGTGGTTTACAAAGACTATTTCAGATACATATTTTAAAAAGTGTTGCTAATAGGGATGATGATGGCATTATCTCATAACCATCCCGTTTATAATTTTTAAATAAAACACATTTTAAACACAGGTACATTATTAGTAACCAATTGATATTTCTATCTGTGTAACAGATAGAAATATCAATTTTTATTTAAAAAAAATAAAACTGACCAAAAATGATAAAATCTACACGTTTCTCTTCACTACCAATTGACAGCAATGCATTAAACCCATGTAAAATATATCTTTCATAGAACCACATATACATTTTCATGTTCTTTTATTTATAGTTGATGGTACATACAGTTTTGCTACAAGACAGCACCAACAATGGAGCTTTTTTTTTTTCTTTTAATACTTGTCTTCAAATTTGATGTGAGCAGGCAATAATACCACATGAGTGGGCACTAGTACCACACAAGCAACCTATGTCATATTGACCATGTTTTGAAAAGCAGTTTGCTGTGGAATAAAAACATGAAATGCCGAACAGCACATTTCCCATGTAATGCTTCCAGCAAATCGACTGAAGTCTCCTTGGCACTAGAGGGAGCTATTCTTTTAGTAAATCCAGTTCCCGATGACACATAATATATCCAAAAACTCTCACATTTCTGATTGTTTTTTTTCCTCTTGCAGCCTGAATGCATCTTCTTATTCCTGAGTATCCCTGCCTACTGCAGAAAATGAAAACATATCCTGCATTAAAATAGCAAAACCATTTAAGCCTCTCAATTTTAATTCTGAAACTCAAGTACCTGTACTGCTATTTTTTTTAAATGTTATTGTCCCATTGCCTAGCAGCTCATTATAGAGCCAACACTTTCTAACTCTGCTGGGAATACTGGGAATCAAGGCTGTAAAAAAAAATGAAGAAAGACCTTGGCCAGACCATTATTAATCCCCAGGAAATCACCTGGACTTCAATCGCTATATCTTAGGAGGAGGTTCAATTAGTAAGAAGGGTAAAGATGGATACAATGGCAGACAAACTTGTGGGAATATTTTGAAATGGCCATTTTTGTGCAACACAAGGATTACCCCTTATAGAACTCATATAAAATTGAGTACTAATCTTTCTCTTTCAGGACCCGAGTACTTATGTACCTGCGTTACACCATGCTGACTAAAATTAGGCATGAGCTCTGTTGGGCTGCATGACCTGCAGCTAAACTGCGTCAGAGGTGAGCTGAAAGCTTGCTCCTCACCGGTTTGCTGTTTACTCAGGGAGTGAGAAGCAGCGACAACTGTGCTCCAGATTCAACAGGGGAATCCCCTGCAATGCATTTACTGAGAAGAATGTGTCACACCGGCTGATCTCAGATGTGTCACACCGGCTGATCTCAGAGCTGGTCTACCTGAAGGGATCAATTTTCAAAAGATATTTGCGCAAGTTGCTCATCCGTGATTTGATGACACAGCTCAGCCCTTTGTGAACGCAGACAAATATCCTGTATTCTTTAACAACTGCTACAGATCTTAAAGCAAACACAAAGCATGTCTTTGGTTTAATTTAGATGGGCTTACTTACCAGAAAGCCTGGTAATTGTATTAACACTCTGTAAACAAAACGTAATTCATGTTCACATACAGCATTATTGTATCACGCTGTGTCTATTTTTTAGTATAGCTTGCTGTACTATAAAAGCACACAAGCATGTCATTACAGACTACTAATGATATAGTAGTAGCATAAGCCTGCCTGTATGGTACAAAGCAAACCAATTTAAAAGGGCCCCCTTGCATCCTCTTCTAAAACTACTGTTGGGGTGTATAAACAAATTTGGATGATCAGCTGTTTTGCTTTCCAAAACAGCAAACTACACTGATGAAGGCACTAGCTGAAACATTTGCCTTCTGCACTGGCTTCTTGAGTTTCAACCTCATTCAGTACAGCTATGGCCAAAACTTTTGCTTCACCTAGAATTTTGTTTTTAAAAACACACACACACACACACACACACACACACACACTATAGGAACATAATTCAGATATTTTATTTAACATCATGTAATCAAAGAAAACTACAAAATGATATTGCAAAAGTCTACCGGAAGCCATAATAATAGAACAGTATTTCATGTTAGATTTCGAAATGTCACATTTTTTAATTTGTCAATTTTTCGGTAAATAAACTACAAAGGGGTATGTATGTCAATATGTCAACATAACATTATTCAGCAGGTTTCATTAATTAATTAAATTAATTATATAGGGTGATGAAAACCTTTTGGCCATAGCTGTAGTTGACACAGAAGCTATGTGAATTGTATGAAGCGGAAAATAATGAATTATACTGTATGTGTGTTTATTTTCAACATGAAACCGATATCCTTTATTTGCCCAGGAAGTCCCATTAAGATTAAATTCTCATTTAAAAGGGACATCTGGCCAAGACGACAACAGACAAAGCAAATCATAAAAATACACACTGTAGCACATCATGCAAAACTCTTATCAGCAGACTGAAACAGCTGCAGTCAACTTGTACTTCACTAAATCTAAGGAAGCAATTAGCAGACACAAGAGCATCTATAAGTTATCAATTTTACACTAAAATAATGTAAGACTTATCTAGCTGCACAGTTTTAAATCTTTTTAGATATTACTCCAGCACCAGGGAGCAAAAAACATAACTGTAGGAACTGTATAATTCATAAATGAATGCACCTAAACATAAAAACACAGTTGGAGGTACTGTGGTAACATTCCCTTGACAAAGAAAGATGTACCCGTGTTTCAATCTACTACTCGAGGATAAAGAAGTCTGCTAATAAAGAAACTTCATTATAGTACATTAAGCAGGTAAGATATGAAATATTGGGAAATGGTAGATGATATTTAATCACGACTTCAAGCTGATTTGAGCCCAATTTCCATTAAGCTATAGATGGTAACCTGTTCAGTTTCATGCCACTGTTTAATGACACAGGGTAAAGCGAATTATAAATCTCACAGCAATTGTGAACTTAAAAAACAGTACTACAGGAATAGAGATTGCATACAACAAGTAATTCATTTGTTGTAAGCAATACAAAGTAATTGGTATAACCTAAAGGAAAGATTACTGACAGGACATCACAGTAAATCAGTCAAGTGTCAGAAACAATATGACGGGCTGCTCAAGCTATGGTTCTGCTACTTGTATCTCAATGGTAGTTTCTGTCAGGGGGTTAACTTCATTATAAACCTTACTGATCATCACAGGCATATCAGGTTCTGAGTAAAGCAGTCATTATCCTACACTAGATGCTCTCTTTAAAACGTAACATCAATTTCAAGAAGCAATCCTGTCCAAAATATAACCTTTAAAAATGCCTTCATGCACATTTATGGTTTATAATAGTATAAATGTTCTATGGTGGCCATTAGCTGTATATAATTGATTTTGTCTTGGGTCCTGTGCCCTTGCCTGACTGTCCTCCACAGTCAGTTATCTGGACTGCTGTGTCAGACATTAATGCTCTGAACTGCAGAGTAAGTGTTTGGCTATTGTATCTTGAGATATCCATTTGAACAGCCTGCTGATTTATTTTCAGACAATGGTGTTACAAAGATATTATTGTGCATGCTAAAACCTATGTTCCTGTCAGTCACAGTGGCACAAAGCAATAGGAAGTTCGATTTAAACAGAGGAATGGCAGAATATTGAACCTCTGATGATAAACCTCACATTACGTAGTTCACTAGATAACTGCACACACCTGCTGTATGCAATTACAGCTCTATTATCACCCTTTAGTGAACCTGGGACTGTTTGATTAATGTGGTAGGAAGTTCAGAGGTCAATAATGTAAAATGACCCCTGGCTGCTTCTCTGCTTGCCGGCCTCAATAAGCATCAACTCTCAAGCGAGGACTGAGAGAACACCTGATCTTTTCATTCTGCGAGTCTGCCAACAGCTTTAGCCATCAGTATTAGTTGCAGCGGCGGTGTCTGTGATGTGGACACCTGTCCTTTAGAATCTGGGCTGAGACCTATAAGCACTGATTGGTGAACTAGCAAACACATAATTGCATCAGACACAAATAATACAATAAATAAGTCTAAAGTGAAAGCCATATTTTTACATTTTATTCGCATTAGCTACTGGTACCCCTTGTTTCCCCGTTGAATAGCTTTTGGTTCTTTCTTTGCTTGAATTTGCAGATATTTCAAAAGGCAAAGCTATAGATGTAAAGGTTTTAGCTACTTTTTGGTACCTAATCATTTCATATAATTCAAACTCATTCCAATGTGACCTACAGCAAGGTTACCGGGATTTAGTAGTTTACCTACAGTGTTGTATTTGAAATACTGTATTTATTCATTTATTTTTATATAGAAGAACAAAGAGATTATCAGCTGAATAAAAGGGTAACAATAATGATGCTAATAAAGTTAAAACGAGGTAAAAAAAAAAAAAAAGGACTTCGAGAAGTCATCTGTATGGTATCTCTTTGGGACCACACAGCCGCAGTTGATTTTTTAATTGCTATTTGTTTACAAAAATTATATTTTATTAAAAGGATTTTTTTTAATTGATATTAAAAAAAAAAAAATATATATATATATATATATATATATTGTGACAACTCTGGAAATGTGTGTTATGGTTGTCACTTCCTCCGGACCTTTTACACTGTCCTCTAGCATTAAAGAAAGTCAAACTTCCAGGAATGTGGTTCAAACAGGTCGGCACCTGTGCGTTTATTATTTACAGTGCTTAATAAAACAAAATATCCAAAACAAACAAAAGCCTAACTCCTTTATGGATTTCTAACTCAACAGCAAGTATCCCTATCTAACAGTCCGGGCAGCTAAGCTGCTTACCGGCCCCAAAACACCAGGACTTTTAAGTCCCCCTTTTCACAAAAGATTTGGTTCTTGTTCCCCTTTTCAAAACAGCTCACAGCTCATTCTTCAACTCTCCTTCTCTCCCTTTTCCAACAGGTTGACCCTGCCCTTTTTAAAAGGTTCCCAATTGTTAAATTGAAGGCAGCTGTTGAATCAATTACCCAATCACCTATTATAATTGGGCCATCTAAAATGGCTGCCCATCAGTCCCATGGCCTCCTGGGAATTGAAGTCCTGTTGCGCCAGACCAACAGGACTACATTTCCTTAAAAAGGGTACAGACTGCGCAAAATCCGAGGCCCAAAATACCGGCCCTCGACCACAGTGCCCCACACCTCATCACACATCCCCCTCCCCAGCTCAGACTCGAGGGGTTGAGCGACACCGGACAACAAACAATGAACTCTGGATAACCCGTCTGCATTCCCCTGTTTTGCCCCAGCTCTATGCTCAATTACAAAGTTGAATGTCTGTAAACTCAAGAACCACCTTGTGACCCTTGCATTCTTTTCCTTGCTTTGGTGCATCCAAGTAAGAGGGGCATGGTCAGTAATCAATGTAAACTGCCTCCCTAAGAGATAGTATCTTAACGTTTCCAGTGCCCACTTAATGGCTAGGCATTCTTTTTCTACCACTGCATAGTTTCGTTCCTGTGGATTAAGTTTCCTGCTCAAGAACATAACAGGGTGTTCTTCGCCTTCCACCTCTTGTGATAATACTGCCCCTAGCCCAACCTCAGAGGCATCAGTTTGCACAATAAACCGTTTGTTAAAATCAGGTGTGATTAACACGGGCTGTGCACACAGAGCATTTTTAAGAATTTGGAATGCGGATTCAGCCTCCGCACTCCACTTTACCATTAATGGCCCTTTTGCTTTGGTCAGATCTGTAAGGGGAGCAGCAATTGTGGCAAACCCTGCGATGAATCGCCTGTAATACCCAGCCAAACCGAGGAAGGCCCTCACCTGTTTTTTATTGACAGGTCTGGGCCAATTCCTAATGGCCTCCAGCTTGTCTATTTGGGGTTTTATGACCCCACGTCCAATTGTGTACCCCAAATACTTTGCCTCCTCCAGACCAATGATACATTTGGTTGGATTCGCAGTTAGCCCAGCCACTCTTATGGAGTTTAAAACAGCCTGAACCTTCTCTAAATGTGTGTCCCAACTAGTACTATGCACTACCACATCATCTATATAGGCGGCGGCATACTCCCTATGGGGTTTTAAAATCTTATCCATTAAACGCTGGAACGTTGCGGGAGCCCCATGAAGACCGAAGGGTAGTACATTATACTGGAATAGGCCCTCAGGAGTGGAGAATGCCGTTTTGGCTTTGGCCTGTTCAGTAAGTGGTACTTGCCAGTAGCCTTTAGTTAAATCTAAAGTGGTGAGATACCGTGCATTTCCTAACCGGTCTAATAACTCATCAACCCTGGGCATAGGGTAAGCATCAAACTTTGAAACCTTATTTAGAGCCCGATAATCATTGCAAAACCTGAGCGACCCATCTGGTTTTGGCACCAACACAATGGGACTGGCCCACTCACTGTCCGATTCTTCAATTACCCTCAAATCTAGCATTTTTTTTACTTCCTCCCCTATGGCCTTCCTACGGGCTTCTGGGACACGGTAGGGTTTTAGGGTTACCCTTTTCCCGGGCTCTGTTACAATATCATGTTGAATAACATCTGTTTTGCCCGGCTTAGTTGAAAATATATCACTATTTCTCAGAACTAGGGCCCTAACTTCCTGCTTCTGAGAACTAGACAAACCTTCTGCAATCCTTACCGTGGGTTCAGGGTTCTTAGGTTTGGGAGGTAAGTTATCATTAACTGCAACCAGTACCTCTCTGTCTTTCCACGCCTTTAAAAGGTTTACGTGATATATCTGTTCCGGCTTCCTTCTGCCTGGCTGCCGTACTTTATAATTGACTTCACCGACACGCTCAATAACTTCATACGGACCCCTCCAGGTGGCCAAAAACTTGCTTTCTACAGTGGGCACCAAAACTAAGACCTTGTCCCCTGGTTGAAAAACCCGTACTTGAGCGGTGCGATTGTACGCACTTCTCTGGGCCTCCTGTGCTTGACGCATATGTTCACGTACAATGGGCATCACTGTGGCAATGCGATCCTGCATTTGCGACACATGCTCTATTACACTACGTAAGGGGGTAGGCTCACGTTCCCATGTCTCCTTGGCAATATCCAAGAGACCTCTGGGATGTCTCCCATATAAAAGCTCAAAGGGAGAAAACCCGGTCGAAGCTTGCGGTACCTCTCGGACAGCGAACATTAAGTAGGGTAACAAAAAATCCCAGTTTTTCCCGTCTTTATCTATTACTTTACGTAGCATAGATTTTAAAGTCTTGTTGAACCTCTCCACAAGACCGTCACTCTGGGGATGGTAAACAGAAGTTTTTAAGTGTTTAATTTTTAACAACTTGCACAACTCACTCGTGACCTTGGACATGAATGGGGTCCCCTGGTCAGTCAGTATTTCCTTCGGGATACCGACACGGCTAAACATGAGCATGAGCTCTTTAGCAACCGTCTTAGCACTAGTGTTGCGAAGAGGTATTGCTTCGGGATACCGAGTGGCATAGTCTAAAATGACTAAAATGTGTTGGTGGCCCCTAGCGGATTTCCCCAGGGGTCCTATGAAATCCATTGCTATTCGCTCAAACGGCACCTCAATTATTGGCAGTGGCACTAAAGGACTTCGGAAAGCTTTAAACGGGGCTGTCTGTTGACATTCAGGGCAAGACGTGCAGTGTCGTTCTATATCGGCGTGTACGCCTATCCAATAAAACCTTCTCAGAATTCTGTCCTTTGTTTTCTTGATACCCAAATGACCTCCAAGAACATGACCATGGGCAAGATCCAGTACTGTACGTTTATATGAAAGCGGCACCAGTAACTGTTCTGTTATATCTTGCCCGGTTTTTTCTACACGATATAACAAATCATTTTTTTGTATAAAATGAGGGTAGGTCAAGGGAATCTCCGGGTTAACAGGAGTTCCGTTTATTATGCTTACACCTTTCCTTGCACTGTTCAAAGTGGGGTCCCTTAACTGGGCAGTAGCAAAATTCTCTGAGTTAACCTCTGGTAAGACTATTTCAGCGACACTGTCAGTGTCATTATCATGGGAGGTACCTGGGACCTCTTGACCATGTTCTTCTCCTACTAAAACCTTCACTAGCTGGGTTTTCTCAAACACATCAAAAGGAAACAACTCCCCTAGCTCACCACTCTGTAGCTCCAACTCGGCCACGTCATTTACATTGGGCGGTTCCAATTCACCCTTTTTGTCCCATAACTCCAAAAAGTTGGGGAAATCCCGCCCCAGTATTACGTGATAGGGTAAAGTTGGTACCACGCCCACTCGATAATCTACCGACCCGGCGTTGGTTTGTATGTGGACTACAGCAGTCGGATATGGGCGGGTATCACCATGCACACACGTAATGCTGAGTTTACGGGACTGATCCAATTTAGTGTGGTCTACCAAATGTTCGGCCACCAATGTTACCATGCTTCCCGAATCAAGTAGAGCCCTGGCCGTGTTTCCTTCCACAGTTATCTGACAGAGATATTTAGTACCATACTGTACCCCCATTAAAACAGTAACATCTGTGCAAGTCAACAAAGAATACTTCCGCTCCCTTTTCCCCATATTACATTGCATGGGCTCATCCGCTAATGGACAATTACTGGCTATATGCCCTATTTCCTGGCATCTAAAACATTTCACATGTTTTCCAACAAACCACGGTTTAACCCGGTCGGGTTTATCATATTTATACCAGTTCCCCTGGTTCATTTCCCCATAGTCCCCAAGTCCCTTCACAGCCCTGGGCTGCTCTTCGGCTCCCCCTGACCCAAGAACAGTCTTACCGGACTTGTTGACACTCCGGGCCTTCGGGTTCTGGGGTCGCTCTGGTCCGGTGGTTCGGAGTAGTTCGCCCGTTGCAGTGTATCGCTCTACAAGTGCAACCAGCTGCTCAGCAGTTGAGGGGTCCCCTTGTCCAACCCACCTTCGCAAAGGTGGTGGTAGACCTCTCAGGAAGTGATCCATCACGATCCTTTCGACGATTTCTGCAGCAGTGCGGACCTCGGGTTGTAGCCATTTTTTTGCCAAATGTATTAGATCAAACATCTGTGACCTTGTAGGTTTCTCTGGTTGATATGCCCAGTCATGGAACCGTTGAGCTCGGACAGCAGTGGTAACTCCTAACCGAGCCAGTATCTCTGCCTTGAGTTTATTGTAGTCATTAGCTTGGGCTTGGTCTAGGTCGTAATACGCCTTCTGAGACTCCCCACTCAGAAATGGGGCCAGCAATCCAGCCCACTGTCCTGCCGGCCATCGTTCCCTCTCTGCCGTCCGCTCAAAAGCCCTTAAAAATGCCTCCACATCATCGGTGTTAGTCATTTTCTGTATATAATGACTGGCCCTGATAGATGCAGAGGGACGCGGCGCCTCCCTGGTCATCTCATCCAGCTTCTGGGTCAGCATTTGTAGTTCCTGTTGGGTCTGAAGTGCAGTACGTTGCTGCTCCTCCCGAAGTAATCGGTTTGCATCTTGTTGTGCTGCAGCCATTTGTTGCAGCGCTGCCGTGCCTTGCAGCAGGGCCTTGAGGCACTCCTCCATATTCCGAAAGTTTTTCTTTTATGCACAGACAAGTTAAGGTGTTGCCCGCATTCTCCACCATGTGTGACAACTCTGGAAATGTGTGTTATGGTTGTCACTTCCTCCGGACCTTTTACACTGTCCTCTAGCATTAAAGAAAGTCAAACTTCCAGGAATGTGGTTCAAACAGGTCGGCACCTGTGCGTTTATTATTTACAGTGCTTAATAAAACAAAATATCCAAAACAAACAAAAGCCTAACTCCTTTATGGATTTCTAACTCAACAGCAAGTATCCCTATCTAACAGTCCGGGCAGCTAAGCTGCTTACCGGCCCCAAAACACCAGGACTTTTAAGTCCCCCTTTTCACAAAAGATTTGGTTCTTGTTCCCCTTTTCAAAACAGCTCACAGCTCATTCTTCAACTCTCCTTCTCTCCCTTTTCCAACAGGTTGACCCTGCCCTTTTTAAAAGGTTCCCAATTGTTAAATTGAAGGCAGCTGTTGAATCAATTACCCAATCACCTATTATAATTGGGCCATCTAAAATGGCTGCCCATCAGTCCCATGGCCTCCTGGGAATTGAAGTCCTGTTGCGCCAGACCAACAGGACTACATTTCCTTAAAAAGGGTACAGACTGCGCAAAATCCGAGGCCCAAAATACCGGCCCTCGACCACAGTGCCCCACACCTCATCACAATATATATATATATATATTTTAATATCAATTAAAAAAAAAAAACACAGCCAGTGTCAAGGGGCAAGCATCTGAAATTCATTTTTAAAAATGCATTGCTGTACTACACACAACTGTCATGAAATGGAAGTATGAGGAGCTATATATATGGGTGTCAACATTGTTCTGGAGGGGTCGGGTCATTCCTCAATGATTACAGTCTCTGGGAAGTTGGATCTACAGCATTTGGATCTCTGGAGTTTACCATCAGTATTTGGAAATGTTTTTTGAGTGGCTACTATTACCTTTATACAGTCAGGTCAGAGTCCAAAAAGGGAGATGAAGCTTTTGTATATTACAAATTAGAAAAAATGTCAGGGATGGTATTTGCATAACCAGAAATAATGTCATATGAGGGACAGTCCATTTACATGTGTGCAACAAATATGTATCATTTTTTAGTTCTTTAAATGCCATCACCAACATCTGCTCATTCATATGTTTTACCTCACACCACGCCAGAATTACAATTGGTAAATAATCAAAAATACTTGACTTTTTCTTATAGCAATGTCTCCAACAACTATCTACTTGACTTTGTTATGACATGTTCAATATCCAAGTTGACATTTTTTATATGAACCAAAAAAATCTTCTCTCAAAATACCACATTCATTTTTAACTAGAAATTAAAATTTGCTATAAAATGTGCTTGATATCATTGAACCATTTCCTCTTCCAATGAATGTTAAAATATTGTAATGAGCAAGTCATCCCACAAGTGCAGTGGGGTATCTCAAAATATTATCCATTCACTAGGAATGCAATACAACTAGGCAGGTATTGCCTATTGAGGGGCAAAATTAAAAAATGCCCTACCCAGTCAATGCCCTACTTTTATATTTAGTATGCACCCTACTTGCTGAAGAGTAATATATGCTTTCAATTACTTATAACAAATAAAGCATTCCCAGACTCCGCTATGCATATAAGGCTGTTACGTAATTCCGTCTTGGGTTTTGGTGACATTGATACATTTCTTTTATTGTAAAGCGCCCTTGGCTGCTTGCATAAAGAGCACTATATCAAAGTAAATTGTATTGTAAAAAACTTTGAAGGAATTACAACCTTATTATGTACAGTTGGGTGATTAATTAAATAGATAGTTACTGCTAAAAATACTATATGCCTCTTATGAGACTTTACTCGTATCAAAATATATGTAACATTTGTAACTGATTTTATGAAAAATAATCCTTTTAATTAAAAAAATTGAAATATAAACATCTCTCATTGTACCTTAACTCTCAAATAAATGACCTTTAACTTTAGCAGTCATTTTTAAAAAGTAACTCCTTTATGTGTATACTTGCAGCAAGACTGAGGCTATGCAGCCTTTCAAAACAAATGATTGAGTAAGACTAGTACACACAGATTTATAGCTACACTGTTTAACCTTATTCCATCTCTCACTGATTCCACTACAAAGCTAGAACAACAGCAGTCATACTGTATATGTCATCACCTCACACCTCACTTTATCCTTCAAGAAGTCTATACAAAAAGCCTCTAAAAGCATGTTCCGTTCCAATACCAATAAGCAAAAAAAACTTACTTTAACTTGAGTCCTCTGAGAAACCCAAAGTCTTGTTAACAATGAAACCATAAGGTCCCACTGTGCTTTAAAATTGACTTTTTTTCTTTACTTAGATATATCTTGTCTTTTTCAAAAAATCCCCTCAAAATATACGACTGGGGAAATGCATCCTTTACTGGTCCTATTTTTAACTTTAGACTGCCTGGTCTTTTTCTTCTTGTTTTTAGGATATGGTATCTATGCCCCCAGGCCCTTCTCTCCTTCTTGCTCATCTGAGAACAATCCAGATGGTCTATTTCTGGCAGCATACTAGCCCGGCCTTTAACTGGCACTAGAGTTTACAGACAAGCCTACAACTTGCCAACAGACATCAATATGCATTTAATTCTGAAAGCTTTGAATGAGCTATGACCATATTGTCCTATGGGTTAATAAAGCTGAAAACTGCCACAAAAATCTTTATGGAAAATTATTTTTAAAAAAAAACAACACACACAACACATCACTGGGAGGTAAAGGCACTCTGCCCGGAGTGCAGGATGCACCCTATAGCTTGGAGATTGCTGGTTCAAATCCAAGCTATGCCACTGCCGACCATGGACGGGAGTTCCTAGGGCATAGCACACAATTGGCCAAGCGCTGCCCAGGTGGGGTTGGGGTTAGGTCAGGTAAGTTAGGTAAGTTCTTGATATAGCTGCATGCCAGGCTTGCAGAGTGAAAAAAATCTGCGACGGCTGACGGCACTCGTTTTGGAGGAGGCGAGTGCTCGTCTTCGGGTTAGTTCGGGGGTTGCAGCGGGGACACAAGTTGAATAATAATTGGACATTCCAAAAATTGGGTGAAAATTGGAAAATAAAAAAAAAATTGTTTAAAAAAAAAAGGGTGTCACATGATACAGTCATAGTCACAACTTGCAACAATTTATTAAAAAATAAATAAAAATAACATTATTATTAATAATAATAACAATAATAATAATAATAATAATAATAATAATAATAATAATAATAATATTTTGAGTAATCGTAACGAGAAACTGTAACTTAAAGCTACTTAAACATTTTTAAATAACGTTTGACTTGGGGTTTAAATAAATAGAGACTGACAGATATTTTGGCATGACATACAGTAACTGGGAAGGAGCCCTAGGAACCTCGCACGCAAAGGTTACAATAAAAGGGATGCCATATTGCCTCCAGTGTATTTAAAAACTTTAAAAGAACAACTTGTTATGGGCATGAAATATTATTTGTTTTCACTAATGTATTCTTGATTTGATTCACTTTGTATCATTCATTTATCACTATCAAAAAAACATGGTTTAGAGTTTAAAGCAACCCTGTTCTCAATAGAGATCTCAGAATCATGCCTAACCTCCAAGTACACCAGGGTCAGACATGAAACCAAGTGCTCTGTTACAGAGGCAGTTATCTCTGAAGTCATTATCATGGCTGAGCAATAATATAAATACATACATTGCTAATGTAGCTCATCCTGTATATTGTGCTGTTTTGTGAGTTTTATATGACAAATAACTTTAATCAACACATGCTAAGTTATTCCACACAAGGTACAAATGAGAAATAAAAAGACAGCATTTGTTTTACAAGTAAATGCATTATATTACCTTATTAAACTAAAATTAAATGAACAAAACACATTTGTTGTGTTTAAAATTTGCATAAGAATTTAAACACAAAATTGCATATGAACTTTTGTTCAACTTTCCAGTTAACAAAATGTGTTAAGATTAAAAAAAAAAAAAAAAAAAAAAAACTCCCTGATGCCTGATTTTAAGAGTGTTGAGCGATAATTAAAAAAAACAATTGGGTGTAGGCTATGTAGAACAATAAAACATACTCATAAGCTTTGGGTAAAACTGTTATACATAGCATCCATTCTTACAATCAGTTTTCAGAACATTTCTGCAGTAAATGTCCACTAATACTGTCAAATACGTAAGGTACAATTTCAGTATGTCTTTCAGCACTAAGGAGTTACACTACCCTAGGATAATTAAATAAACAGTGTCCATACTGGAAAAAAATGAAAACAGCCATAGATATACACATAGTACATGAGATCAGCTTACTGCAATGTTATTTTCCTAGACCTGTATACAGGTCTGCAGTGTTGAAATAGTTAAAACATGAAATAGCTTTACAAGATTTGCCTACATTGTTAAAACGGCTATCTACCGGTAAAATGCATTACACACATATTGGTTACAAAGCTGATTAGCTACTTATTTAAAGAAAATGTAAATTAATATATAAAAAAGCGCCACTACACGAACCTGATAAAATCAAACTCATGAAAGTAAACTGGTGCACAGTATGTGAATTCTTAAGCTGCATCCACACTGGACACGAGCGAATAATTTAGAAATCACTGCAACGCGAGCAACGTCGCTTTGAGAAAATTTTGCATCGCTAAAAAAACTTTTTTTTCATTGAGCAACTGGAATGAAACTGACCAATCAGAAGCAAGGTTAACACCCTTGACACACGTCAAACACACGCCTCAAATACATCACGCCACAAAACAAGTTAATCATGGACGACGAAAAGTTAATTTATGAGGTGCAGCAGTATCCATTATTATACGATTGCAAATTGAACTACTACAGAGACATCCGGAAGAAAGACAATGCCTGGGTGGCTTGCAGTGCATTTAGCAGCACCAAGACATTTTCTTTCCGATTATGCAAGTTACATAAAAATAGGTTTATTGGTAAGCAAAAAAAAAAAAACCGTAATATACATGCAGTCTACATATCCAGCATTTAAATGGAAAATGTGCATTTTTGCTGGCTTTTAAAAATGACACAAAAAAAGTCCCACGTTCACACACTTTGAACATGTGACCTAAATTTAAAAGTTATGGCTTTTTTTGCGTGTTTGTTTTATGATAAATAATGTTTTGTTCACTAAATTGTTCAATGGCACAAATCTGTGACAGGAAGACGGTCTTTACATACGCATAAAGTGAAGTTTTGTGGAAAATAGTGTACACGTCAAATTAGTACCAGCAAAAATGATAAATGCGCAGATATCTATTGACACGTATTCTGAGATGATAGTTAAATACACTACACCGCCTTCACACTCTAAAAAAAGAAAGTTTGTGTCAGAGATGCAGTAAGTGCATTTTAATTAGATACAAATGGCGTACGTTTTCATGGTGTGCTTGGTCTACTACCGATTCACATCAAAGATTTGATAAATAATTTGTTTGGTTTCATTTTTCAGTAGATTTATGAACACCACTTTGTATATGAATAAAAATATCAAAATGATCATTATTATATTGAAAAAGATGTTTCAGTAATAAATATAGCGTAGGAGACAGCAATGGTAAGTCATGCGTTTGTGTAAAGGGCGTTCAGTAACACTAATAGCTGGTTATTCGGATTCAAGAAAAGTCAATTTGAAGTTCCTTTACTGTAAAATTACACAGTTAGTTGTTTGTTACACTCCTAAACAAATATGTCAGTAACATCCCCCCCTTCCCTCCCCCCAGCGGCAAATTCAAAATTAGAGCTATCGTGTGATGGAAAAGTTGATCAACAGTATGTACAAAATAGTATGCAATGAAAAGTTTAATGGAAATTGGATAAGTGGTATTTAAGACCAATACACTGTATGACACTAGGTAAGCAAATTAGGTGTTAGTATCATGGTAAAGTATATTAAAATGACCGATTTACAGTATGTTGAATAACTTCTTAGATTCTGAAGATACATGTCAAAATGTAAGTGTGGCATACAGATGGGCAGATGTATATCCCCCTGGAGTTGCTGGAATTAACAGCACAGTGAATCAAGTATTTTAAAGCCACTAACTAAACAACAGAACATATAAAGTGTGCTTGAAATATGAACCCTTTGCCCTTATGAAAGAAAGACCAGCTTAACAGAACTACCCTGCATTTCAACCAACACAGCCCTTCCGTGTGCCCCACAGTGACAAAAAAGTAATCCACAGTGGCCATTTCACATTCCAAGAGTCAGCAAAAAAAAAAAAAAAAAGTGAACTAAATGACAATGCTGTATTCTTTTTTTCATCTGTTCTGTCGAACCAGTCAATAAAGCTATCAATAAAGCCGGCAGCAACAAACTTTTTCTGAGTTCTTACTAAAAGAGTAGGGCAATGGACCGTGTCCCTTTACGAAAATGATCCTATATTTAGCAGTGATGTCTTTCAGTGTAACAGGAGAGCTCGTGGTCTGTTAACATGACAAAAATCTGAGGCCTGGCACATTCCTGAGTATAAATAACCAGGGGATAGATGGAGGATGGGGGGTTGGAGAGGGATTGAGAGGGGAGAAAGGGAACCACACTGAGTGATGGGACAGCTGTAGCACTGAGTTGGTTCAGTACAGGGAATTGAAACATGTAGCGTTGCTTTTCATATGGGAGAGAGGCAGGAGAGTAAAGAATGAAGGGGAGGGGGAGAAAAGAGAAATAGGAAAAAAGATGAAGTGTGATAGAGGAACTGAAGGATATCCATGTGGAAAAACTATTTGTATAACCGCATATGTTGCCTACTACATTGAGAAAATACAAACAAACAAAAAAAATCAATAAAAAATGGTTACAAAAATAAATATCCAGCAGATAAACATGCTGCCCACTATAAGAGAATAGTAAAAAGATGTATTTTATCTTATCAAATCAACATGGAGGAGAAGTTTCAAACATATTGGAAATAAAAATGATAGGACAGGGGTGCACAAATCCGGTCTAGTGTGAGGTGCAGAGTTCTCCAGGCTTTATAGGTGCCATTAAATAATTATCTGATTAAGACTTGAAAGGAGGGGCTCCCGAGTGGCACATCCAGTAAAGGCGCTCCGCGCGGAGTGCAGGATGTACCCTATAGCCTGGAGATCACAGGTTCGAATCCAGGCTATGTCACAGCCGACCGTGACCGGGAGTTCCTAGGGGGCGGCGCACAATTGGCTGAGCGCTGCCCGGGTAGGGAGGGCTTAGGTCGGCAGGGGAATCCACGGCTCACCGTGCATCAGCGACCCCTGTGGCCGAAAGGGCGCATGTGGTTCTGCAGTGGAGCCGCCGGATCTGTGTTGTCCTCTGGCACTATAGGTCTGGTGGCATTGCTGTGGATCTGCAGGGCGAAAAATGACGGCTTGGCAGGAGCACGTTTCGGAGGACGCGTGTTCCAGCCGTCGTTTCCCGAGACAACGGGGGGGGGGGGGGGGGTTGCGAGCGGTGAGCCGAGGATACAGATAATAATTGGGCATACTAAATTGGGGAGAAAACCAGGGTAAAAAAAAAAAATTGGCGACAACTAAATTTAAAAAAAAAAAAAAAAGACTTGAAAGGAAGTTAAATTGGTTCAATTTGGGGTACACATGGAATAAAGACCAGTGGTGCATGATTCCAGACTTCAAGGACCAAGATTTCTACATTTGAGTTAATGGGAAAGCAACCCGAGTTCTTCCATTTCATTGCAAGACTTTGTTCTTGACTGGCTTCATCAAGACATTTAAACATTTAAATTAAATCACAATATAAAGTCAAGTACAGTTTCATGTAAAACCCAACATCCGTTTATATGCAGCAAATTTAAATGCAGTGTTATTTGCAAGTTTGTGTAAAAGGCAATTAGACACAGGTATGGTTTGTCTGTTCTCAAAATGGTTCCATAAGAAAGATACACTTTGGTTAATGTGTGTTCAGTTAGGATAAATAAAGTGTGTATTGCCCTAATGCCATCTTCATTTCTCACAAACTGCTGGATTACGACAGTAAAATCACCTGAACAATGTCAAATTTATTTCTACTAAACATGGAAGTGTACTTGAGGTTTCCCACAATATAAACAACAACAAAAACCACAATGCAGTCCCAACAATTTATTTAATAAAGTAAAGCCCCCACAAATGTCTCGTTCAGAAGGTTATTATAGCCCAACATGCACAATTCTAAAAACAGTACCTTTACATTTTGAGTTCAACAAATGCACAGAATGAAAGAAGCAATTACTGAAGGAAACAGACCGTGAAACTATGTGGTAATTGCATGACTTCTATACTTGCACGGAAAATTATCAAAACGGTCTGGCTCATTTAAAAACAGACCAACCTGAAGTGGATTGCATCTAAATGAGTGGTTTCAAGACTAGTGCAATGTCAGCCAGCACAAAACAAACAGCACAATAAAAACACTGTCGTTTAGGATTGGGTACAGACAGGATGAAGAAATCATCGTGCACACACTGTTTGTGCTTGAACAGGCGCCTCACCGACATTTAAGTTTTTCTTGTACATATCAGCCAGTTTAGCATGATTGTGTCTATTTTAGTTGTAAAAGCAGAGCTTGCATGCAAAGCACAGTGAAGCCAATCTGAGTACACATGCTGTCTGTTTGTCTATGCCTGGCTGCAACAATAGTAACATCCAGGATACAGGAGCAAACAAAAGCATCACTCGACGCTATACACCTGCTCTTTATAGTAAAAGGCTTACACATGACGTTCATGACCCAATCCCCAAGGTCAGTCAATTTGGAGGCAAGCATTCAATTCAAAGGAGTGTGCTGCACCTGCTTATCAGTTAAGACTCATTTTTTGGGTTATTTACTGAATAGTGCTTGCTTTTTTTTTTTAAATCAATATGGGTTACGTCTGCCTTTTCACCATGCTTACTTTTGTCTCTGAAGCAAATACCCTGAATAGTATTCTCGTGTCTTAGGCTTTTCTGAAACTGATTTTTCTAGATGTCCCAGTTATATTATTTCTAATATCAAAAAGTGAATATACAGAAATAACAGTAAATGTATACTATGTATAGCATTCCTACAAAGACTCCACGACCCCACAATACTAGGCCCTATGTTGAAGTGAAAAGACATCATTCACTGAGTAAAATGGTAATGGTATTAAACTAGCAATAACTATTCAGTACAGTGAAGTTAAATGCTCCTTCTCATAACTCAGAGATTTATATGGTTTACAATGGTAAAACATTGATATAGGTATTAATTAGGTATTGTAAATTGTTACTACAGTATGTAGTAGTGTTGCAGTTAATATACTGTATGCATTTACTGTGCTTTGCCGTGCGTCCCCATGCTTTAAATCTGTTTTACTATGGCTTTTAGCAATGCCATTGCAAACTTTGTAAGGGGCTGTCTGTACCAAATGGTGCCCCCCATGGTTGCTTTGTTAGACAGTCTCTACAAAATTAAAATTTTTAAAGTTTAAATTTAGATGTATAGCTTTGGCCAAAAATGTAGCATCACCTAGAATCTTAGGACTGAGACATAATAAAATGATATTGCTAAAGTCTAGCACAGCATTTCATGTTCGAATATTCAGCAGGTTTTAAAATCAGGTAATCAGTTATACACTATACATTTGTATTTTCCACATCCCTATCAGTGTGAATATGTTCTTAGCTTAACAGATGTATTCAGAAATAACCCTTGAGTGCTGGTGCTCGCTTAATTGTGATGAAGTGTACACAATGCCTGACCGTATCCAATGTCACTGTCCCTTTCATGAGCACTACAATATAAAATAATGAAATATACAATACAATCAAATAAAAACTAAATGTAATCACCTACATCCTACAAAACAAGTGATCTACCAAATAAGTTCAGTGGAGAAAAAAACATAGCACTGTAAGTCGATAAGAGTGATCAGCCAACAGTAAACACATTTAGCGCTGTACGTGGTGGATACTCTGAAGTGTAATTTGCACTATTTAAGTTACAAAACTAGTATAATAACCTATACACTTGCTTGTTGATATAGTGGTTATGTTCCAGATTTAATTGAAGTGAAATACTCTCGCCCTTTTCTTATCTTACAGACTACTTCTGGAATATACTGTATCTCTCCACACTCCCTCCCTTCTTCTGTGCTGTTTACAGTTATGTTCAAGTCTTAAATGCAGCCACATCATTCATAATCAGCTCTAATTAATTAATTAACTGTCAAAATGAGTAAACAAATTTCCTCACTTGGTCCCTCCTGCTGTTTGAGAAGACAGTATTCATCACTGTTACTAGAAATATATATATATATATATATATATATATGTTGTGCAAATAATGTTTTACCTGAGTTTCTAATGCTTCAGCCAGGTTTCTAAACTAGCACAAGTTTTATTTTACTCAGTTTTTCTCCCAATTTGAATTATCCAATTGTATTTCAGGCTCAGCTCACCGCTACCACCCCTGCGCTGACTCGGGAGCGGCGAAGACGAACACACGCTGTCCTCTGAAGCGTGTACCGCCAACCGACCGCTTCTTTTCACTCTGCAGGCCCGCCATGCAGCCAACCCAGAGCTGCAGCGTCGGAGGACAACAAAGCTCTGGGTAGCTTACAGGCAAGCCCGCAGGCGCCCGGCCAGACTACAGGGGTCGCTGGTGCGCAGTGAGCCGAGGACACCCTGGCTGACCTAAGCCCTCATGTACCACGGTCCGGTCCTGTCTGGGGTGTGTGATGTGTTTTCATATAGTGTGTGTGAGTCGTTTGGTGTGACCTCCTCGCACCCCCCCCCCCATGTCATTCCCCACTGTGTGTGGAATGCCCTGACCTGTGTTAAGCTCTGCAGCTGTATAGGTTGGATGAATAAAACTTGGTTGATTTAACTCTGTTGAATCGGTCATCACTTCTGGGTAGAACGCATGTGTAGCAGTAATGTTACAATAAGTTAGAAAATATTGTAAAAATATGTAATTTGATATGTTTCAAAGTATATGGAAGCATACTTTGAATTGTGTTCCCTTATTTCATTTTACGGACATTTTATATATTTAAAAATATATTTTTGACATATATTCTCAACATATTTCAAAGTATATGGAAGCGTACTTTGAAATATGTTTCCTTATATTTCATACTATATGTTGAGATATATTTGTAAATATATGTCAATGTATGTCTAAAATATATTTAAATATATAAAATGTTTGTAAAATGAAATATAAAGGGAACATAATTCAAAGCATGCTTCCATATATAAATTATATATATTTTTTAATGTATTTCAATATATTTTTGCGGCTATTTTTTATATTTCAATATATGTTTTAAAATATATTTTTGAAATATATTTATTGTATATTTATGTTTCATCTTGACTTCGATTACCTAATTTCCAACTTCACTGGAAAAAAGTTTTAGAACAGAAAAATGGTGCAGCATGGTGTAATGCATGGTGTACAAATTGTATTTCACAACAGTAACAATGGAACAATGAAGATACTGGTCTTCAGGCTCTTTAAAACACAATGGTGAATGAAACCACACATTGCATGTGCATCTAAACTTTGCAGTTTTAATGCCTGTTTATTTGCATACAGATGGCAGAGAAGACAATCCAAACAAGGTCTCCAGACCCAAAACTTTATTCCAGAGAACTTAAAGGGCAAATATGGATCTTGCACAAGTTTCAATATCCATACATAATTGAACACTAAAAAGTGTTGAACTATGTCAGATACAACATAAGGTGAAGCGCCTTACTAAAAACAATAATGAAAAAAATAACTCTTTAATGTCACATGAATAAATCTCTCAAGCTATTTATAAGGCAAGCATCATGTGAAATATTCATGGCTGATAAAATATACTGCATGAAGTAGTTGTACTACTTCATGCAGAGACACAGTGTGCAATATGCAACACAATTGGGCTCCAGTATAGAGTTCTGAATAATTTATTGGTGCCACTGCAGTTTTTTTTGTGTCTACGTAATCCCAACACCACACATAAAATATAGGTCCCACTGATTTAATAGGAATAGGGTCATACTGGCATGAAGACCAACTTAAACATGCAATTTTGCTGTAACTAAGAAACACAATTAAAAGGGGTGCTAACCAAGGTTTTAAAATCTGTTTTTTCACCTTGAAGATCTTTTAGGCATTTTGTACTTCCATTTGGAAAATTCAAATATTTGAAAGGCAACACCATAGATAACGTTGCTTCCTGGTACCTAATCACTTCATGTGCTGTAGTGAAACCCACTCCATTGGTTTTCCTGCAATCACCTGACCCACAGCAATCGGTTACAGTGCTGCTACTTTCTATTTGAAATATCTGCATATTCTGGATTAGTGTAAAAGACCCGAAGGATTCTTAGCACACTAAAAAGGGTCCAGTAATGTAAATAAAGCGAATAAAACGGATTTTAAAGCAGTGGTTAGCATATATTTAAGGAAGTCAGTATTTTTTTATTTACCATCCTCCAGGTCCATGACCGCTAGTACACCGCTGGTCCGGGCCTCTCCTAATGGGTTGGTCGCTATGCAGGTGTAGAGCCCGGCGTCACTGAGCTTGCAGTCCCTGATCCACAGACCTCCGTATTCCTGGTTATCCATGGCCAGTTGCCTTTCATTGTGGTACCAGTAGAGGGCCGGCTGTGGATCTCCCGCTACGGTTACCTTCAGCCGGATATCGCACCCAGTTCCCACAGCAGCATTCTTCATTTTTCTGATAAACAGTGGTGCAGTTTTGTAGGGGTATTCTCCGGAGCCACGCAGCTCTTGCACTGCCGGATCCACAAGCACTTTGGCACGTTTCGATGGAATTTTAGGACTAGGGGGTGCCGCACCTAGCCTACCCCATGCTGCCTCTTCCTCAGGCTTCTTAAGGGTCATTTTAACTTGTGCTTTGCGCATGGCTGGTGTGTGTGTGTGATTTAATGCAGGTCTTTAATTCCTATACAGTCATTAACTTGTATCTTTTACCCTAAATTAATCTTTCTCCTTCAGAAAGATCTGTTTCAGTTTTTTCTAATCCTTGAAATTGTATTCCATATTTGGATTTTTCTGTTTTTCCTAAAATTTCGATTTTTTTCTGTGTAAAATCAATAACAAATTCACCAGCATACCAAATCTTATTTTGTTTCTTTTTCTTTTCCACTAAAAAATAAATAAATAAATAAATAAAAATGTTCTGGTATTACAATTTTTTTTTTCTTATCTAATCCGTTGCCAGATTTTTCTTTGTGAAATTACAACAGCATTGTTTCAGATTTGACTTCTGCCAATCAGATCTTAATCCTAATTACATACACCTTTTATTTAAATTTTTTAAATATAATATTTCAAAACTATTCCACAACTTTAAAAGCAAGCTTTTACATGAAATCTGACCTCAAGCACACAGTCGGCAGTGCCAGATGCTTTTGGAATACCTTGTTAAATCCCTGGAAAGTCTAATTAGAGTAATTAAAAGGAAAGAAACAAAACAAAAAGATGTAATCTTTAGCCAGTTAAGTAGATCCAAGCCTGTCCCTTGATGATATTTTTAGTTCAAGTCAGGATCATGTTGCATTAACAGCTTCTCTGCTCTTTGCCTTTTAGGAGCGAATGGTTCTGCTTTCCACCCTTCTGCACAGCTCTTCAAGCTCTTAAGGGACCAGGGAGAGTCCAGTGGTGTCTTGGTTACTGTTTCAGACTGTTTTACTGTTTTCTTTTCTTTGTAAAGTCAGTCGGTGCCCTGCTTTCCTGGAGTGCCCCCTCTCTCTCGCTCTCACTGCTGAATCCCTTGGGAGGCGATTGCTGAGCCCCCTAAGCCTTGAAGTGACAGCTGCTCACTGATGGCTCTCAATCTTGGGACTGTGAACCCATTCAGTGCTCTTCCCATCCTACCCTATCCTTATCAACCAACCAACCAACCAACCAGCTCAGAGGAGTTGTGTGTAAGAGAAAGGGGGGTGGGGGGGTGGGGGGGGGGGGGGGTAGATACTGTGTTCTAATTTCACTTGTCAAAGATAGACGCCAACCAGGAGCGTTCAAAGTTAAATTGAACAGTATCAGGTGCCGCCTGCCACAGTGTCCAACTTGGTTACTTTAACCCCCTGGGCCTTAGTGCAACCCACCTGATCACCTGGGTGCAAATCCAGCACAGGCAGTCTGATTTATATTATTGTATGATTTATAACATACCATAATATAATACCAGTCTGTGGTTTGTTAATGCATGATAATACAAATATAAATATAATATAAAATGGGTCTTTTTTAATTATCCAAAGTAGTAGCTCTCAGTAGACCTGTAGCAGCAATAAAAATGTATGTCGGTAGCATTCAGGGGAGGCAAAGGGGGAGTGTATCCACTGTGCAGAACGGGTTGGGAACATTTAAAAAAATGTTAAATGCATTAAGAAATTTAGTTTGCAATTTTTTCTTAATTCCTTTTCGTGCATTGAGGGATTTCATTTGTTGTCTAGGGTGGCTAGGGTTTTATTGATTAACGTTAGGGAAGACTCAATTCAGATATTTCAATTTATTTGCCTTAAATTTAGAGAAAGGGAAACTGTTGTCCTCTAAAATCGAGAGAGGTCACTCGGCTGACGCTCCAAGGCCGCACGGAAAGCCGATCTATGCAGGGAGAACTAAAGTGCTGGAAAAAAGAATAAAGAAATAAACACACAGAGGGCCAGGGGTCTCTTCCCACCCCCTCCCTCCCCCCCAGCTGTAAGAGTCACCTTCGATAAGCTGAGTCAATGACTAGCTCGAAAGTTGGGAACAAGCTTGCTCTCCGAAGGGGGAGACTGGCACGAGTGTAATTAAATAGATTTAAGCAGGAGAATGGAAAATGAAATTCTGTTTTTTGGCCGGGGGTCCCCTCTGACCAGCAGGAAGCTTCCTCTCGGAGGGCGAGACGACGTAGTCGGCCTCTAAGGTTGGGAAGTGACCTTCACTTGGCCCCAGAGGGGACCGTTGCTGAGGTGACTCCGCAAAGTGGAGGAGGAAGTGAGAATGGAGGAAACTGAAAAGCAAGACGAGAATTAGGAAGCTGGCTACTGTTTAAATAGGGTGACTGACAGGTAATTAAAGGTTGACTGACAGATACTTTAGCGGGATGACACAAGGGAGGAGTCCCGGCTCCATCCCCCCAAAATACTCCAAGTATATAGGTTAGGCATAAATCTGCTGCAGGAGAAACATCCTCAGACAAAAGATGGCCCTCTACCAGCTTGATTTAGTGTGTGTCAGTGTCATATTAAAAAAATGAATGTACTGTATGCCAAGATTAACATGTACCGTATGTATGCTCCGATTGTAAAATAAGCATTCATCGTGATTGTAAAATAAATGTCTGCGGTAACTACAAAATGTATCATTTACAAGCATGTGCATTATATGACAATTACAGAAATTCTCTCCTGCTTACTAATAAATCGTCTGCTGGTCAGTTCTGCACCTGCCTGAAGTAGACTCTACATCACCCTCTTTTTACTCACCCCTTCCTGAACTGGCCCAATGTCTAGGTCAATGACATCCAAGTCCAGGAGTCTAATGGAAGGGAACATTATTTTATTGTGAGGGTCATTTTCAGGCAATGAACAGTGTCCTCATAATAGGGACCAGTTGAGTCTTTACAGTAGAAACGCTAGATTCCAGTTGTCCTGATTGTTATAGATGCAGTGATACCAGAATGTATTCAGACAGACATCCTAAGTTAATTAATGTGTATGTACGGATATATATATATATATATATATATATATATATATATATATATATATATATATATATATATATATATACAGCTCTGGAAAAAATTAAGAGACCACTGCAAAATTATCAGTTTCTCTGGTTTTACTATTTATAGGTATGTGTTTGGGTAAAATGAACATTTTTGTTTTATTCTATAAACTACTGACAACATTTCTCCCAAATTCCAAATAAAAATACTGTCATTTAGAGCATTTATTTGCAGAAAATGACAACTGGTCAAAATAACAAAAAAGATGCAGTGTTGTCAGACCTCGAATAATGCAAAGAAAATAAGTTCATATTCATTTTTGAACAACACAATACTAATGTTTTAACTTAGGAAGAGTTCAGAAATCAATATTTGGTGGAATAACCCTGATTTTCAAGCACAGCTTTCATGCGTCTTGGCATGCTCTCCACCAGTCTTTCACATTGATGTTGGGTGACTTTATGCCACTCCTGGCGCAAAAATTCAAGCAACTCGGCTTTGTTTGATGGCTTATGACCATCCATCTTCCTCTTGATCACATTCCAGAGGTTTTCAATGGGGTTCAGGTCTGGAGATTGGGCTGGCCATGGCAGGGTCTTGATCTGGTGGTCCTCCATCCACACCTTGATTGACCTGGCTGTGTGGCATGAAGCATTGTCCTGCTGGAAAAACCAATCCCCAGAGTTGGGGAACATTGTCAGAGCAGAAGGAAGCAAGTTTTCTTCCAGGACAACCTTGTACTTGGCTTGATTCATGCCAAAGCTGCCCGATTCCAGCCTTGCTGAAGCACCCCCAGATCATCACCGATCCTCCGCCACATTTCACAGTGGGTGCGAGGCGCTGTGGCTTGTAGGCCTCTCCAGGTCTCCGTCTAACCATTAGACGACCAGGTGTTGGGCAAAGCTGAAAATTGGACTCATCTGGGGGTGCTTCAGCAAGGCTGGAATCGGGCAGATTTGTCTTTGTGAAGGACGCATGAATCAAGCCATATATATATTATATTATTTATTATTTTATTTTTAGGTAATTGACAGGTTTCTCTAAGCCATACTATATATGAACTGCATTAATTACTATACCTTGTTTTCAATACAGTAACCTTGCAATAAGGGCCTTTTGTAATTTTACAGTTTAACATGATTTTCCCATGCTTCAAAAATATATTTACTGTGCGAACCATGGTTTTCACAACACATTCTTAAAAATCGGTGGTTTAAGACTTGTATGTTTTACTACACAGTTATTTTAGGCAAACTGCAGTACATTTATAAGGATGACCCAGGAAGAGAGGATACAATACACACAGTACAGAAACAGGCCCTCCAGACAATATTACCGTACCATGTAAGGGCAAGTTGGCATAACACTGAAATCTGACAGTCCTGCTGTCTAGACAGAAAACTGTCGCCCTCTAGTGACATTTAGACTCAAGACACCGATTATTATTATTATTATTATTATTATTATTATTTATTTCTTAGCAGACGCCCTTATCCAGGGCGACTTACAGTTGTTACAAGATATCACATTATTTATTTATTTATTTTTTTTTACATACAATTACCCATTTATACAGCTGGGTTTTTACTGGAGCAATCTAGGTAAAGTACCTTGCTCAAGGGTACAGCAGCAGTGTCCCCTACCAGGGATTGAACCCACGACCCTCCGGTCAAGAGTCCAGAGCCCTAACCACTACTCCACACTGCTGCCCGACTGTCTGCAGTGCACTAGTGTTGGTAGGTGAAGATCATACTATTAACACAGTAACTCACCACTCCTAATGCATCAAATAAATAAATCATTGAGTGTAAAATGTTCCAGAGTTATGACCCCTGTACAAGCCTATTTCATGAATCTGTGTATCATTATTAATAGAGGGTACAGCAGACAGCGTGATTGGTGCCATTTTGACGTATCATTGACATTTAAACAATAAGCAAACAATTACGACTCTGTAAAATCCCTGCTTGAAGTTAGAACAAGATTAGTATAGATAATTTTGCTAAATAGGAACCAAGTAATGCGATATTTCATTGCAGGTCCTTACCAGGCAAAGATGTGGATGGAGTCACATCACCATCGTCACTTGTACCCAATCCTTACTTTTGAATAGTTCACTCTGAAAAATAATTTAAATACATACAATGGTCAGTTCTAAAATTGGGGCACCTTAATTTCCTTGATTTCTTACACTTCTGAAATTTAGTAAAAAAAAAATCTGTTTAAATAAATTAATAATCAGGTTACAGTGAAATACAAAAAAGGATTCTAACTTTATAATATATATGATGAAAATTGAATTAGACCATTTGTACACTTAAAAGTTAAATTATGGTAGTCTGAACTATGTTTTATTACTTAAAACCTAAAAATAGGCTGCAGTATGGTTGTCTCCACGAACACTGAAATGGGTCAAAATATAAAATACTTTGCTGGTAAATCTTTTAAAAATAAAAAATAAAAAACATGTATGAGATCTCAATTAAAATACAGCATATTTGGGGCTCCCGAGTGGCACATCTGGTAAAGACACTCTGAATGGAGTGCAGGATGCGCCCTATAGCCTGAAAGTCGCCGGTTCGAGTCCAAGCTATTCTATTGCCGGCAGTAGACAGGAGCTCCCAGGGGGCGGCACACAAGTATCTTTTTACATTTCAGCAGGGATTTGCCAGCTCAATATGGGAAGCCAAACACTCTGCCATCATTACATACAATTTGGAATCAGTACACATCTCGTACTGTTTAAATACTCAGCTTAACTGCACATTATGTCCTAACTTCGAAGTGCATGTATTTACTTGTTTAAAAAAGCACATTTGATCCATCTTGCATCCTTAAATCTTGGAATACTATGAGAAATTAACAGGAATTAAGAGATTTTTATTTACTGAGGGCATCTTCAAAAGCCAGACCTCACAGCATATTTTTAACCAATAACAGAAACAATTCTAAAAATACCTCACTACATCAGTATAAAACTAATGGAGGTGCCATCAAGCCTTCTGCTGTTCATTTAAACTCAAACCATACCAAGTATGTCAGTGACATACACCTCCCACCATAGCTGAAAATTCTAAATTAGAGCCATCAGTATCACAAAAAAAGCTGATAGCCATAACTTCTCTACAGCATACACTGAACAGTATAGAATAAGAAATGGCAATTAACAGTTACACCCCACCTTCCTGCCTCCTTATCATGAGTACTGGGTGACAGTGTAGTCTTGTGGTTAGATCTGACGGCTGGGAAAGACACCGTGTCTTGAAACTACCTTAAAAGTATTTTAAATCTGAGCTGAACGCCAAAACATTTTGTATATCACAGACCAGACTGTCTAACTCTTTAACCCTCTGGGCTTCAAGGTCAAATGGCAGCAGCTTTTCAAAAACATTTGAATTGTTCTAAATTGTAAAAGAAGCATTTCTTTATCAAGCGGAGGTGCCAAGGTTGCATCTGTGTTCACATGCCTTTTGTACAGAGTTGCCATTCTGGTGATTGCCAGGCACCCAGTAAGTTAGAGAAAGGGCCACTACAGAACCACATTGGGACCAGTGGGCTGGTTTTCCTATTGATCAGAGCAGTAAATTACATGTGTGACATTTATAAGCACATCTTTGCATGCACATTTATTTCAGGTTGGATTCTTGCCCAAGAGAGCAGTTGGAAGCTGACTGCCTCTCTAGGCCGAGTTCAGATAAAACAGGCCTCATTGTTTTGCTTATGATATAAAACAGACATATTAAATAAAAAACACCTTGAAATGGTTTTGCGATCTTATGGGAGACCAAGTGCAAGGGTAGCAGGCAATATTTCCGAAGCCTCTCTCTACTTTTAAAGCTGTGTGTTGTAGCAGGGGTCCAGTTTGTTTTATTGCAGTCCCTGGCCTAGACACCTGCAATAGGGTCAAGAATTACACAGTACAGAAGCAGAATTACAGTTGTAGCAAAAATATTCAGTTACCCTTCAAAATGCAAGTTTGTTATTTTTTATTTATACCAGTGCTTATTAGGTATAGTTAAAGGGTTATTGGTTATTATTAGACTGGTTTAGTCTCTATAGTACTGAAAAATTATCATATTATAGGCAGTAATTGTGTTTCTTAGTTATCAGCACCAGTGTTAATGAGATGCCTTGAAAATTCCTCCTTCAGTTCCCCCTCTGAGAGACCAGTGGTATGGCTTTATTTTAGAAATCAAACAAGTGAAAAGCAGGCCAGTAAAAAAAGAATGTGCGAGAGGAAGAACTACTTATACTGGGAGTTATCATAACAAGTTAACAAAAGTGTAGATCTAAAGATAATGACTTGTCAAAAAAACTTAATTTATAACCAATTAAATAACGAGTGAACATTTATTAATTGGCCTTGCTATTTATAAAGGCGTGTTTTAAGTGTGTTACACTGCAGCAAGGATGTATACAGCTATGGCAACTATCTGAATAACATTTGGTGCTACTGTATGCTTATATAGAACCCAGTTATACTTTTTTTTAAATTACATGGGTAACCCTGCAATAAGTTATGGCATCAGAGGCTATTGTGGGTAGTTGACAATACAGTTTGGTCAAACAGTGGCAATACAACCCTGATGTAAAACACCACATTATCCTGTATGTCAAATTATAATACTTATCCTTAATATAAAGATATGCAGAAATTCTTATGGTATAAATACTTTGTCAAATAATTCTATTAGTTTCTTTTAGTACCTACATAGTGATATGTAGGTTGCATACTTACTCAAATCGTCTGCATGACTTGTAAAGCCTGGTTTCTGGTTTCCATAGTTGTGTGATGATGCTGAGCAGGTGGCAGTTCACTGAAGCCGTGGTGGAACCCTATTGGTTGCTCTGCGGAGTGTTCTTGGTTACTGCATTGACTGCAGGATTACCTCGAATCAGTGATCTTCAATAGCAGTGCAATGGTTCTGTACAGAGAGGCAATTGTAGCACATAGTACCATTACACAGTACTGCAATGTCAAAAATACTGCAACGGCTTCTGAAAATGTTTACACTGTTGTACTATTTGCTAATGACTCAAGCCATTTTAGCACTTTATAATTGTAGAAAACAAACTAATTTCATAGCCATATTAAATTTCCATTAGCTACAAAGATCTCAAAATGTGCAGCTTTGAAAGGAGCACATAGCAGCATGGCTTGCAAAAATAAATTCATTTAACCCAGTGTAGTATGAGCTAGTACCAGATTCAAATAAAAATACAAGTTTGCAATCACATGTGTTTCTTTCAAAACTGCACATCTGAACCCTTTGTAATGCATGGCAGAGAGGTTTTATGGAACTATATTGTTGGTTACAATTACTTTAAACCCAAAAGTACAGCTAGTCTGTATACATGGCATCGGACAATTTCAAATGACGTCTTACAAATACTATACATTTCCATTAGTTAAAAGCCAGTTTTGTTACAACTTGATAACATTTTGAAGTGTTGTTTAAAACGTGAAGTCCAATATGTTGATGAACGTATTATACCTACAACGTCATGGTCAGAACATAATAGGGGTCAATGTCACTATGGCTGTTGTCACACACTGTGGTTACTATGACTGTTATACAACTGCTTTCCATCCTACATAATATCTCTTTGGGAAATACAAGAATAAGATCAGAAGCTTTACTCATGCAAGTTGCTCTACATTATTGAAATGTTTAGACAAAGTACAGTACGGACAATGTAGTAAAACACAACACTGCAATGGGTATCAAAGCTTTCTTATGTTGTTCATGTACAGTGCAGTATTCTACATTTAAAATATTTTAAGAGAGCAATCAAAGCAATACCTGGTACTATTATGATCAGCCATATTTGTTACATCAACACATGTTTTTATGCTTATTGTATTTTGCCAGATTATTGGTATGAACTCCTGTTAACTCCACCTGTCATTACCTTCTTAACTAAATCCAATTGAAGTGACACCGAAACTTTCTGATTTAGTTCATTTACAAATGCCCAGCCTAGCCATCCTCCTAATTACCAAGCCTAAGAACTGGAGAATAGAACAGGGGGGGGGGGGGGGTTTGAAGAATGCAAGTGAAATTCTGTTTTCTTCACACTGCCTTCCTATGGAGTGTAATTACTGAGATAACTCTCCCAATTGATATACAAGGCCTTTAATCTGGTACTTTGCTTTAAATACAGCTCTCGCTATGGAACATTATACATTTTGACATTCTTTCGTGCTGTTCTGACAGTAAGCATTAAAATTGAAGTTGTTATGGGAATTGACTCCTTCATGGAGAGGCATGATAATTATAGATATAGTTATGCATTAATTATGATTATGATGTGGGTTTCACGGAGAACAGAACTGCCATTTCCTTCCTTTAATGTTATACCCACCCTCATGTTCTGTAGGAGATTAAAATGATATTGCAGCTGTACATTCTGTATATATGGAGCATATGAAATGTATATGGGGTGTAAATTGGGTCATTTTTCTTATATGTATCCATTTTAATGCAAGCACCATCTTTAAACAACTTCAGTATTGTTTTTGGCATTATGGCATGAGGTAAATATTAAAAGATATTGTTCAAAGATGGTGCTTACATAATAAAAAAAATGGATGTTAAGTGGGAAAAATGTTAAAATTAACAAAATTGTGGCTTACATAGGATGCAGAATGATGATTGTGCCAAATTATGTTTTTTATCAACTAATAATCTACCTTACAGCAAACCTAGCCCCGTAAAAAAATCTACTTTTGATTACAAAAAAAGTAATCTTAAAAAAAGTTTGAATAAAACTAATTTAATCTTGGCCACATTTTTATAAGAAGAACAGGGCAGACCATTTTCATTGGACTGAAAAAAACTAAAAAAAAATAAAATGGAAACATTCTACAGATCTCAAAAAAACCCACACAGTAAAAAGCACGACTACTGATAGTATTCATACAGCTGAGACAGGGCATGGTCAAAAAAAGCCTGCAGTGATAACAAGAGAGAACAGGACATACTGAGCAACTGAAAAATCAACACAGCTTATGAGAACCTTGTAAAACAGAGTCACGGTAAAGCACGACTCAACCCAAGACAGAGCTAATAAAAGATCTACTGAGCTACCTACAAACCTGCATATTTGATTAAAACAATAAATTGAAGTCAACTTGCATTCCTAGTAGAATTACTAAAGAGCCCTCAAATGAAAGAAGACTGAATTGAGTTTATTGATTACCAGGAAGACTATCACCCTTCTGAAGCCTGGTTATCCGTTGGAGAAGCCCAGTTTATTCACAATGCTCCTGCCAGCCCCATTGCTGCTTGTAGCTCTCTGCGTTCCACTGTGGACCCAAGCCTGCGGACCCAACGATGAGGATCCACCCACGAGTGTTGTACTAGGGTGGTTCAAAGAGCGACTGCTGGAGAGCTTGAGACTGGAGGAGCCACCCAGTGCACAGTCCCACCACCAGCGAAAACTGGGGCTTACCCAACACAGAGCCTCCACTCAATGGGGCAGGGCAACACTGACAGAGAGGAGAAGATCTCAGCTGGACACCTCACAGGTCATCCTGTTCCCCAGCACTGGTCAGTCTATAGACAACTGCTTTGGAGACCCTGTTTTAATGTACATTCTATACAGTACAATAGCTCAATTGTGTAGAACACAAAACTTTGGAGCCTTCTCCGTATTAAGATGAAGTGTTTTTTTGCTGCAGTAGTATACTATATTTATACAGTAGAACCTCGGTTACAAACAGCTTAGGAATGGAGGTTGTTCTTAAGTCTGAAATGTCTAACTCTGAAAATGAGTTTTCAGTGACTTTAATAAATGTGTACACCTGCTATCTGCTACCTCAATTTGGCGACTAATACAAGGATATAGCACAGTAATGCAATACTCATTGTTATGGTTTAGTAGGCTTTAAAAATAGGACTATACAAAATTTAACTTACCATTGGAATTGTAACTGTAGCAGAAACACAGATTTAAAACGTCCAGAAAAACATGGGTTAACATACTATTTGTTTTTAATTTATTTCAAACAAAATGCATGCATGCAGCTTGCACAGTCATTCAGCCTCCTTTGGCTTGGGGGGTGGGGGGGAGGGAATTTGTGCTTGGTTTAAAATGAAAATGTTCCTAGTAAAATTGCCTGTACTTGCTTTGAAATTTGCCTCACATTTGTTGGATTACATTTGTTGGTACAGTAATTTAGCTTTCTTCATGACCAGCACGCCGCTTATAGTAGTACCTATCAGGTTACATTGCACTCATGGTTGAGTGATTGCATACTTCGACTAAAGTGAGGTGTTTGGTTGACCAGTCATTTAATATGTTCGGTGTTCATAATGAGGTTCTACCATTTTGGCTGTTACTACACTGCTCTGAAACCTGCATTGACAGATTTCAATAGTTTAAGACTGCACAATATAACGTTTAACACCAATTTGTGTCTGCTAAGTTAAAATGTTTTTTTTTTCTTCAATTTTAGAATTAAAACGTACATTTTTACAGTACCTTAGCTATAGAACTAGGGATATTAACCTGTGGCAATAGTGAATAGTTTGGGACCTTACTAATGTATTTAATGGTGGATGAATAGGGAATACCCTACCTTAAGATTTCAGACTGTAATTAACCCAAATCTTGGACTACTTTATTTTAACTTGGATACGGTAGTCCAAAATTAGTGTCAATCAGGATCTGTGAAACCACCCCTGTAAGTTTCACATATAATTACTCATTTGGCGAAGGATCTCCCTAGATCTAAATAATGTGCACACGTTGAAAATCATGCTATTGCCATTCAAATGAGGATTATGCATTATTTAGTTGTGTGAACAGGGTATAGCTACCCCTAGGGCCTCTAAAAATTGACAAACTCAAATCCTGATAATTAAGAATATTCCCATGGTCCTATAACATACAGGTATCAGGTATGGATGTCCTGCTATAACAAGCTTTTTCACCTGCAAGTGCATTACTTAAAACTTAGTAATCAGTTTCTCAAATTCATATTCAGTTTTTTTTTTTTTTAAAAAACAAATTCAGGTAACAGGCTTGAAAGATATAATCTTATGATATTGCTGTGTTTTCAGACAAACCAAAAAACTGTCTTGCTGCTCCTAGAATCATATTGTGCCATACAGTTTGTTGTTTAAAAATAATAATTAAAAAAGGGGTAAAAACTTCAAATAGAAAAACATATTCATGTCCATTTTCCTGCAACAACGATTTAGATTCAGTCTCTATGTAGCAGGTACCATATTAGGATCCTGTCTGAAGCATACAACTCCCACTGATACACATAGGACTGTTGCCAACTTCTTGAGTTAATCTACAATGCATGACAAATAGGTATATATCCAATTCAAAATGAAAGTGTGAAATAAAAGTACAGAAAATAAGGGACTTAAGAACATGATTGAATTTTTTTATTTATTTTTTATTTATTAATTGCCATATGACCTACAGCAGCGAAGTGATCTTACAGGAAGCAATTTATATATATATATATATATATATATATATATATTATATATATATATATATATATATATATATATATATATATATATATATATATATATATATATAACATAAACACCATACACCTTTGCGCATAAACAATCCTGACCTGTATCTCTTCTTTCCTCAGATTCCACTTGTGTTTTCAGTTCTGACCTCCCCCCAACAGAGGGAGCTGGCCACTTTACCTACTACTTTCAGCCCTCTGGATACACACTGGAGCGCATAGTCACCTTGGCTCACTTCTGGTTCTACTCTGGAGGGAACGTGACCGAACTGCAGGAAGGAAACATATCAGCACCGGTCTTCATTCTCACCTCTCACCAGCAGTTAGAAGAGGCAGCAAAACACCCAGAAAAGAGATCTCCAGATGGGTGGTCCATCTACCACATCAAGAGGCATATCCATCCCCTTCTATCAGATGGGCCTTTCGTTCTCCAGGTGCGTTGTCCGAATTGCGGCTGCCACTCTGAGCCCGACAAGACCCCCTTTCTTCAATTCCACATGCTACCAAAAAGCCCAGAGCGATCAAGGAGGTCCTCTGTTCCATGGTCTCCTTCTGCTATTGACCTCCTGCAAAAGCCAGCCCAAGAGCAGCCTGTATACAACGACTGCCACCGCATGGCACTCAATATCTCCTTTGAGGAACTGGGCTGGGACAACTGGATCGTCCACCCAAGGGCATTCACTTTCCACTACTGCCATGGGAATTGCTCCAGCAGGGAACACATGACCACCTTCCTTGGGATCAAGCAGTGCTGTGCTCCTGTGCCGGGTACCATGAAGTCTCTTAAATTTCGTACAACCTCCGACGGTGGATATTCCTTCAAGTACGAAACACTTCCCAATATGATTGCAGAGGAGTGCTCCTGTATTTAGCAGGAGTTTTGGGTGCCATCACAGATCTGGGACTACCTTTACATTATGTAGAAAATCTATCGACATGCCTGACATTCTAGTGCCCACTATTGCTAGAAATAAAAGTTGAATCACGTACTTTACCCAAATGTCAGATTTTACAGCTATGGCCAAAAGTTTTGCAACACCTAGAATTTTAGACAAAAAAAATAATAAAATGAATAAACCATCACCACCACCACTATATGAACAGAATTATTATAATTTTTTATTTAGCATCATGTGAAACTACAAACTGATAATCGCAAAAGTCTTCTGGAAGCCATAATAGTAGCACAGTATCATAAGGTCACATTTTTCAATTTGTCAGTGTCTCGTTAAGTATATGGAAAACTGCAAAGCGGTATGCAAGTCAATATGTTAATGTAACATTATTCAGCAGGTTTCTTTTGACTTTATGAAGCAAAATTAGTTAATGCTACAGGGTGATGCAAAACCTTTGGCCATCGCTCTAGATCATAACAGGAGAAGACCAGGTGCATTAAAGAGTTTGAATGACTGAAAACTTCTTGTTCAGAAACACCAACATTACACGGCTTTGACATTTATTTGGTTTTGGGGTAGATTTGAAAAAAAAATTATTAAAAAGTATTAAATACTACTCCTGTGTTTAATTCATTTCCCTTCACTAAATTAGCTTCAGAACAAACAACTTGGTACTGGGGGCTGAAATATCAGTTCTAACTAACGCATCATTTTATTGTTTAAAATCTGTTTTGATACAATGGTTTTATTCACATCCCCCAAAAAATTAAAAAATTAAAAGCATCTAATGATGGGCTTGCAAACATGTTTTCTCTCCAAGTACAGCAGACACACCAGAATGTAACCAAATCAGCAGGTCCCTGTAACACTGGGAAACAAAAACTGCATTTGTTCCATGTGGTAATGGCTACACAGTAGGGCAGGGGTCTCCAACTCTGGTCCTGGAGAGCTACGGGTGTTTTGGTTTTCGTTTCAACTGGGCTCTCGGTTACTTAATTGCACCAATTATTGGATTAATTAGTCCAGATTAACAGGTGTTCCAGATCTTTAGCCATTGATGATGTAAGAGACACCTAGAAAACCTGCAGGATTGGGGCTCTCCAGGACCAGGGCTGGAGATCCCTGCTGTAGGGAATCAGCTGTACTTCGAGACATGTTTGAAAACCATTTTAAAAATTTTAAAAGGTCAACAGGACTGTAATGACAACCAATGTGTTTACAAAACGATTATAAAATACATGATTTCTCATTATTTTCATCACTACACTTGCCATTTTTAAAGTTAATTGTAAACAGTTACAGTCCTGGAGATGGCTGTAATGTTCAGAAGTTACTGGATTTTTTCATATTCACAAATCAATGTTTTGGGTTCCCACCCCCATTCCCACCCCACCCCCCACATTTTATTTTCATTCTGTATTGATGTTTGTTTTTAAAATATATTCTTCCAGCAAGAAAGTTTTGGATGCCAGGACCATCTTGGTATTTGTGTTGAAATCGCATCTTTGTTAGGACAATGTCTGTATACAAGTAATGGTCATTAACAAGCACACATATTAAAACAAATATACAATACTATAAATCCGACAGATTATTTGCTCACCGGTCACATTGTTTAAAAGACATAGGGTACAATAAATACAAGTGGCGTTTCCTTTTTTTGTGCAAGGTCCAAGGTGGCTAGACCTTCTCTATTTCATTATGCAGACAATCATTTGTTAAACTTAACCTGACCCATGCAGCTCATTTTAAAATACAACTTCCACAAATCATTCTACTAAAATGTGTCTAATTTATAGTAACCATTAACCAAGATGTGACCAATTTGTTGTAGTGCTTCAACTACTGTACACGAAATGGATATCAGATCGCAGAACATGCTATACAGCTTCAACTGCTTGCCCCCCCTCAAAAAAAAAAAAAAAAATTATATATATATATATATATATATATATATATATATAATCACTTACCTCATCTGTCATCACTGGTCTCCCTTAATTTTGTGCACAGAATCCTTAAGTTCTTCACATATTAATTTAGGATATGCAAATAATTAAAACACAAAAGCTACATATAAACTGAAAACAGTTACAAAGTAACTGGTGCCTATAGGAGGCAAGACAGAGTAAAGCCTTGGCTAGCATTTATTTAAAGAACATACAACTTAAGCAGATGCCTCATTTGATCAGCCTGTATCCATCAGGATAAGTCATCACCCAAGATGGAAGCAACCATCTATTTTTATGGGTTGATGCAATCCAGAGTGATTCCTTATTGCTGTAAAAATCCAGCTCTGGTTTATCCTGGTGGATCAAGTAGTGTTTAGACTTTGGCAAATATTCCTCAAAGCTGCTCTTCCAAATGAGGTCTTGAATTCAAATGAGTCCTGGGACAGAAGTGTGACACACAGAACAACTCCTTGACAGAGTAGATGAAATAAAGAAAGATACCAATTTAAAAAAAAGCTGAAGTGCAAACACTTTTATTTTTTCCTTAAATTCTGAAATACAAGAACCATAATGTAGAAGAAAAAAAATACTATATATAAAGTATAAAACGTACTGTAGCTCACCAATTTAACAGTCCAAAAATATGAGTCATATAGCAGTCTTCATTCTAGGCTCTCACTTGAGATATAAAAGATGGTTCACAAAAAACATGTATACTTTGATAAGGCCTAAAGACCACAAAATCAAAAGTGGTTTCCACTGCCTATTTTTTGGGATCTCTCTAAATCATCATCCAATGCAAGGTTTCTTTAGCAAAGTTTTAAACTTGAAATCCAAGTGTGTATCACCATTAAAACTTGACAGTGGAAACAGTGATCTGGTTGACATGTGGAATAGTTTATAACTTCTGAATTAAAAGGTATATATACTGCAAGTACAAATGCTTCTGAGTGCAGTAGTTTGGTGCCAGAGATGTCAAACAATTGAGCATCAACGACCACACACTTCTAAATGATTAACTAAAACACTTTAAAATGAGAGTACTGAAAGAACAAAATGCAAGTAACTTACAATATAAATAATTGGAACTGGCAACAAGTAATCTTTACCAGACATACATGCAAACCTAACTTGAAACCAGAAGGGTTGAAAAACAAAGCACAGTACTGTGAAAGCAATGGAAATTAAGACTAGGAAAAAAAAGTACAGAAGTATTGTGTCATGTTTATTTAAAACCTCAGCGTTGAACTGTGTAAAAGGAGGTTATAAATTCCTCTGCAAAACAATACACAATTTCTACTTTTGGTTCCTAATAACTGGAATCGCGACAAGACTTGAGGGACTCCCAGTTGGATTATCCTGAGAAACTGGTTTAAAAATAATTCACAGAAAGAGGTACACATTGTACAGCACAGGTGGCAAGTTTTACAGTAAATCTTAACAGATCATTGAAAACATGGGAAAAAATAGCCAGTACCGAGAAGTCTTTATAGATAAATCAGCATTCTACTTGGACATTACAGTCTTTTAAACAAATATATGTTACTAACATGACTACAAAAGCAAACATGACTAACTAAAATAAATGGTAGAAAAAAAAATGAGATGGAAATTTCAAGCTTTTCCCAGGTTTCTGAAATGGACAAGGCACCATAAAGGCTTCTGTAATATCATAGCACTTGGGTTGGGAAAACAAGCACTTGGTATAATGTGCAGCTTAGTTTTTTTGCTCTTCTGTGCAAGGTAAGAAGTTTGCAGTTGCAAAACTTTTAACCTGGAAATTGTGCTTTATGAAGAAACAAAATCAGCAATGTTCTCTCCATAAGCACGCAGGGCTCTTGCCTCTCCTAATCACTTTAACTCCTTCCCACAGCCAGAGCAGTTGTGCCTATCCAAGTGCATCTCTCCCTTCTCAAGTGCATATCTAGAGGAAAAAACAAATAAAAAAACAACAACCACACATGTGCAGCAAATTTCTTGATAAACAGAAACTCACCTAACCCATGCTACACTTTGCTACAGAGCATCCATGGACTGGGTTTGATTGAACAGAAGCCAAGGGATTTTGTACATTTTGGTTACCTCATTTTTACATAACTGCTTTTATAAAAATATAAGCAACAGCTGCCTTTATTATTGGCACGCTGATTATTTGGAATGACTTGGGAATGTAAACAAAGACATTAATATGGCCTATGGCCCATAACAGTGTTCAGCAGAATATTTCTGACACAAACTTAAATGGGCCAGAACAAGAAATTTGGCATAAAGCGGTTGAAGCACTAATTCCAGCTTGAATTATCAGGCCCATAACAAATAAGATGTGGGTGCGCAAAATGTGGGTCCCCAATCAACTCTTGACATTCCTCTACTGGTCTAAGCAACACTGATTAAGACAATTTCAACCCTCACAAAACAAGTCTGCAAATGGAAAAGATTCCTATGTCAATTCTATCATTGTCATTCCAGTTACTGAGTTTCCGTAGGTCGGTTCCAATGACTGCATGCAGCAATGCTTGCATGCAGATTCCAGTTTGGACAGATCAGGCTCCAATTCCTGCAAACAAAATAAATAAATAAAACTGTAAGCACACAAGTTAGCCATTCACCTTTGGGAACACTTCTTGAAAAAGGCACTCTGTGAAGTTACAAGCAAAGCCACAGATATTCTTATACTTATGCACACAATAGATCACATTCGTTCAGGATTCTCCTTTACTCCATTTCAAGGAAATGCAGGGCTCCTCTTGCTGGTACACAACAGTCCTATACTGCGCAAATATGATAAATACAAAATCGAGGGAGGAGCATACGTACGGCTTCACTGATAGAAAAAGCCAATAAACTACTCACCTCCTTTTCCGCAAGCACCTCCCTCCTTCTCCTGCGCAAAGTTCAGTCGGTTCTGCTCAGCTACAGTGCCGTTGGACTCTGGGCTGCTGCTGCGTGATGGGCTGGTGGTGTCCATCTGGAAAGCCAGGTCTAGGTGCTCTTGGGCCATCTTCAGGTGCTGTCGCAGCCTCTCCAACTCCCTGGAAGAAGGCTCATCCCTGAAGGAGTCCCTACCAGTCTCAGCTAGGTTATCCCTGTATCCTTGCTTGATACCATTTGACATCTTGCCCTTGGTGTCCTTCTTGAGGGCTGTGTGGTAGCCTGGTGGAGCCGAAGACCGACGCCTAGAAATTGGAGATTTTATATCCATGTTAATCACTGGCTTCGTGGGTTTCTTGCCGAGGAAATCCTGAATGCCACCAATACCCAGGTGAAACATTTCAAGAATATCCATGACAAGACAAAGAGCACTCACCACATACATGATGAGAAGGAAGATGGTCTTTTCTGTGGGTCTTGAGACAAAGCAATCCACAGTGTGGGGACACGGGCTACGGCTGCAAACATAGGAAGGCATCACCTCAAAGCCATATAGGATATACTGGCCAAAGAGGAAGGCCACCTCAAAGATTGAGCGAGTCAGCAGCTGCAGAACATACACCTTCATCAGCCCATCCTGCTTGATCCTCCGTCTCCCATCGTGCTGTTTCTGCTTCTGCTTCTCCACTTTTTCCTCTTTTTCTGGCTCAATGTCCTCAAAGATCATGGGATCTTCTTCACCGTTATCCTCGGCTTCCTCGTAATCCCTGCTCGCCCCTCTCTGGATCACTGGCATCCTTTTCTTGCTCCTTGGATTATAGTCCTCATCAGCACTCCTCGCAATCTTATGCATGGCAAAGCCCAGGTACATGATGGAGGGTGTAGAGATCAAGATTACCTGGAAGATCCAGAAACGCACATGGGAGAGGGGGGCAAATGCATCATAGCAGACATTCTCGCAACCAGGCTGCTGCGTATTGCAGATAAACTTGCTTTGTTCATCATAGTAGATGGACTCCCCTCCGACGGCCGTCAGCACGATGCGGAAGATGATAAGGATGGTAAACCAGATCTTCCCCACAAAGGTTGAATGGTTGTGAATCTCTTCCAGCAACCGTGTCAAGAAGCTCCAACTCATGGTGTCACTGCTGTAGGGGGGCTCTCAGCACTACAATAGAAAGTGAGAGTTTAGCAATGTACAGGAATGTATTATTGTGCTCATTGGTACCCCAATTAACTGTGTACCCTATACTTTGCCCCATTTAGATGTTTGACATTACATTATTATCCAATCTAATGTCAGTCTTAAAATCAATCTTAACCCCTCAATTGACCCTCATTTGTTATCCTATAGGCGTCACAGCGCATTGTGACAGTTCTCAGGTTGTAATGCAACATATGATCAAGGAGCACCATAGCTACTTTAGTCCACCAAATGTTTCTTCAATGATGGATGCTATTTTTAGTTGGTATGACATGTACCTTAAATCATCATTGTATCCGATTACACATCATACAAAATGTAGATCAGGACCACATGCATCACGATACGCATTGCAACCCTAGAACAAGGTGAGGTCAAGGATTGCAGTTGTCCTAGATGGATAGAACTCAGAGTAACAGTAGGTCACAAATCCCTATGACCCTTAAATAGGTATGCTATTGCTCAGAAAAAAAAAATAAAAACACATTAAAAAATCTCTTGAACCCAAATCACCTATGGAAAGCTGGCCTACTGTACAGTTTACAGCCCTTAGGGCACTGGATTTGTGAAAGAGCTGTGTCACTTAACAGGGAAGGAAAAATGATCCTCTGGACTGAAACACAGCCTGCTTAGCCCAAGCCTTCCTGCCCCCTCAATGAGGCTTTTCATTCACATCACTGACTTCTGACCTTCTCATAGCATTTACTTGCCAATACCCTGAACAAGCCTGCTAGACAAAAAACTACCATTGTGTCAAGACAGAGAAAAAAAATATAAAAATAAAAACAACTCACCACCACACAACTCATCCCGACCATTAACCACTTCAGGGATATTGATTTGTTTTTGGTTACCAAATTTCAGGCAGCAGAAACACCTATTTTTCCCCACTACAGAGAAGAGCACAGCTGGGACCACCCTGTTAAGTCAGTTCAACCACCACAACGATTTAACTCAAATAAAATATAAACTGTGTTCTCCCACCACCCAAACAAATTGTGTTAATTTGAGCTGAAAAAGGCCAATGCTTATTACAGCTATTACTCATAGAAATAACACCAGCTAGTTTAAAAAAGGTAGAGGATTGATCATTAAAACACAGAAAAAGACATAACCATGCCACTGGATGGCAGTATAACCCCAAAGAAGATCTTCAAAATGATTCAATTGGTTGCTTGCCTAGGACACCTACTATTCTGTCTGAAGAAACACCAACATTTGAATGTAGTAGCACAACATGAACATTTAATTTTTAATGACTTGCCGTTATTCGTGAAACTAAGGCAGCTGCACGATTTGTTTTCTGTGCTGTATAACAGATCATGTTTAAGCAAATTAGGAAATAAATTTGTTTTAACCGTGTCTCAGACTTTTTTAAACTTTGGTTTCAGGAATAAAAAAAAAGGCAGGTTAAAAGAAAAAACAAACAATGCAAAGTGCCATTTAAGCCTAGTGCCAGTAATAATGCTCCACCTATCTTAAGTGTCATGAAGCTAACGTCTTTAGTACAATCACCAATTGATTGTGTTCACTGTTAAATAATAAAAAGCAAAATCCTTGTCCCTTGGACAAAAAGTTTTTCAAAAATCCTACCCCCCCAGTGCAGTAGGCCCTCACATACATGACATTAAGTAGAATAATTAAATATAAATATCATATATATATATATATATATATATATATATATATATATATATATATATATATATATATATATATATATATATATATATTATATAAAAAATACACACACACACACACAAATAAGCTACTAACAACCAAACAAGCGCAAGATGGGCTGAATGGCCTCCTCTCGTTTGTAAACTTTCTTATGTTCTTCTTATATACATACACACACTTCAGACAGTGCAAAGTAATCCTTACAATACCGTAAGAAGCTACAGTTACTGGATTATTAACTGTGGGGCAAGCTATTTATACCAAATTACAGACACCAATCAAAATCAGACTTGCATGAATCTTGAGTGGCAAGCATAAATTAGGAGAGTAATTTGACAAAGTAAATCAAGAGGAATCCTATTCCAAGCTGTGCAAAAGAAACACATTTTTATACTCCTGTGCTACCAATTACTTGGACCTGACTGATTCATTACAAATATAAAAGTGATCCAGTTAATTGCACTATGAGAATTTATCTTGTGCCTTACCTACAATTTTTAATTTCCAACGTACCTGATTATGCTGCCAGAGTTTAGCACTACTTCACAAAGCGGTTCAGCGACAGATAACGAGTGAGATCACAAGACACCAGTTAGGGCAGTAATTCTGTCATACCTGCCTGTCAATTTAAAATGTGTTCAGAATAGAACGTGTATTTATGTCAAAAGGGAGCAGCAGCACCTGACCCCCCTGCAAGTGGTGATGATAATTACAAGACACTTTACCCCTTATTGGATGAATCCAGGTGACTCACGATGAGTCAAGGCTTTTTCAAGTTCTTTCAAGCAACGCTGGCAAGAGAATGCGAGGAATAATTTCTAAATTCCAATTAGAATTGCTTTTAAAACTACAAACGAAAAACTGTTTTGTGTAGTTTCCTTGAAGTTCCTAAAAGGATGTTCCTCATACTGCACAGTGCATGTCACAACCAATGACTTAATGAATAGCCAACTTGGAAGTACTGCAAATCCAGTAACCCTGCGAGCCACAGATGTGTCACAGGCAAGCTGCAACAAGCTTCTGTAGCCAGCATTCACGACAGAATACAGTAATTTAAACTAATCTGGACTGGAAATATATAGTGGGGTGTGGGAAAACATTTTAGAAAGTGCTAACAAACTATACACAGTAGGTTCAACCACTTAGTTTCAAATAAAAACCACAGGGAGATAATTAAAGCTGACCACTTTGCAATGCTACCATGGCAACACCATTCACTAGAGTGAAGCTTAAAAGAAGGTGGTGGCGGCACCAAATGGGCAACAGATTGGGACCTGTTCCTAAATTACCTGCTCAATATGGACACCATTTCTCACAGAAGGGCTCCATTGCCGAGAGAACAGTAGAACTTTATGCACAGTACTATGTGTATTATGGACTGAACACATATCTGGAGGGGAAGGAAAGACATTCATTCAAGTACAAATTCAAAAGAGAACTTTGACTTAGAACTGGTCATTAAATGACAAAGAAAAATAACTGCTTCTCACAGAAGACTAATCACAGAACAGACTGCAGACGCAACAGGATTCACTGTGCAATGTGATACTGTAGGTATATGCTGTATGGATTACAATACATGACCAAAACAACAGAGGGGTAATTAAAGTCCAACAAATAGTTATTCAATGACAGTGTGGTTCACAGCCACAAGAAAAAACACTCCCTACATTAAAGTTTTGCATTACTAAAAAGTAGCCCCCTTTGGAGCACAGGGTTTATAAGTCTTAACTACAGCAAATGTGTTTTTTTGTGTAAATACCACATCTGATCAGGCAACATTGGCCAGTAGAAACTTTTGGCTTAATTTTTTAGTGTTGAAATGTGTTGGATTTAGTCTTTTATTGAACTTTGAAACTTTGTCAACATGTTAAAGTATGTATTTGTTATGGTGGTGCGGGGGGGGGGGGGGGGGTAGTGGAGACATTGAGAAAATTACATTTATCAAGCAGAACACAGCACTACAGATTACTTGTGCCTCCCACGCTAGCAACAAAGGTTGCTCAAAAGTAGTACAAGGTGGTTCAAAAGTAGTACAGGACTTAAAAGCTAACAGCATCTCTCTACGATAGTATACATGTGCATTAAGGGCTCTCATTACAATAGTTTTATCTAATTATTGGTTCAAACAGGTCATGTCTTTCTTCTTATGATGCATGAGGCCTTGGTTCAAATCCTGCTTGTCATGAGTGGCGAGTTTGGTGGACTTGTTACAAAACGACTCACAAATCCAGGCAGACATTAAAACCAGACACACTTGGGAATTCACGGAGCGAGACCTGGGGCTGGAGTAAGACCTGGGGCTGGAGTGAAAGGTTGTTACTTGGAGAGGTAGTGTGAGGAGTGGCTTCAGAGGATAGGGCAGGAAAGAGTTTCCCAACTGGCAGGAGCATTCTTGGCGAGAGGAGAGGGAGCGGCCTCGAAGGCTGGCTGTTCAGCAACCAGAAAACACATAAGATAGATTGGCTCGGCGGAGCCCACCACAGGCTCTGCGGAACGGCAGTCATGTAGGAGGAATAGGCTCTTGTGCTGAAGAACCTGGAAAAGGAATGACAGAACAGGGAGCTGGAAATAAAGCCCATTCTTAATTTGAGGAAGAAAGAGCAGGAGCTGCTAAAGAATACAGAGTGTGTGCCCGGGGGTCCCCTCTAACATGCAGCGAGAACCCCCCCTCGGTGGAGGCGTGGACGGCAACGGTATGACCAATTATTTGGTTTCTCCAGAAACAGTATGCTCAGAGCAAGGAGAGGAGATGAGTGGGTACAGAAGCAATTAAGACTTTAAAAAAATAAATAAATAAAAAGAGCCTGAAAGAAGGACATAAGACTGATTAACAGACACCATGGTCCTTACCACAGGATGGACATGCAAGCAAACAGAAACAGGAAGAAAGAAACAGAGGGGAAAGAAATCTGACACATTCAACTGACATGAACATTTGGCAGGAAGCAGGGACAGCAAAAAAAATAAAAAAAAGAAGGGGGGGGGGGGGGGAAGGATCGCAACTGTCCAAAGGTTCAGTTACAGAATTGAGAACCTGCTTGTCGCCAAATCAAATCTAATTTCAGCCAAAAGGCAGCATTGAAACTAGCACAATGTTAATGCAGGGGCTGGGTGATGAAGGAATTGGAGGGGGATCTACAGCTATTGCCAAAAAAGTTTCACCACCTTATAAAATTAACTGATTTTGCTTCATAGTCAAATGAAACCTACAGAATAATGCTACATTAACATATTGAATTGCATACCACTTTGTAGTTTTCCATATGCTTAACAAAAAACTGACAAATTAAAATGTGAAACTTTGAAATCTAACATTAAATACAACTACTATTAAGGCTTCCGGTACACTTCTGCAATATCATTTTGTAGTTTCTTTGATTACGCAATGTTAAAAGCTCTAAAGTTTGTGTTTTTATTTATTTATTTATTTTTTAAATGAATGTCTCAATTCTAAAATTCTTGGTGATTTTTGGCCATAGCTGTGAAGGAATGGTATTCCCTCAACAACAATGTAAACACCTTGCTGACTGGTTAAGTCAATTCACTGCCCCTCCCTGGACACTTAAAGGACTATTTACTAGCTAATGCTCTGTAGGACTGCAAATATTGTTAAATAATAATAATAATAATAATAATAATAATAATAATAATAAATAATAAATTAATAAATAAATTAATAAATTAATATTTCACACAGTCTCATTCCAATCTAATGTTTCCAACCCATATCAAAACAATGACTGGCTCTCTTGCTGTACCAAACTCCAGATGGTTCAAATCAAACAGCAGCCCACTCAATCTCCCGAGTTCAAAAGCCTCACCTTGTCTGTGACATTCCTGTATGCACATGTAAAAACGCAAGGGAAATACAGACATGCTCCATTCGCTTACACTCAATAACTAAGGAATTGAATTTCAATGGATTACCAGCTCTCTAGATAACAATGTGTAACATATGTAAAACAGGTAATATATACATCCCAGACAGGGGATTATGTAGCAGTAATTACAGTATACACATTCAAAACAGCTGCTTAATCGAAGGTACAGTTAAACTAAAGGCATGGTCTCTTTTGGTTGTGCCCGAAGGGGTATATTTTGAGATCTTCGTGGAACTGAGATGTTAGACCAAAAGTTTAATCTTTTTAAAAAGGTGTCAATTTACTTCATCAGGTTACATCAATTTTTTTTTTTATTTTTTTTTTTGGGGGGGGGGGGGGGGTTGAGGGTAGAGGGGGGTAGATCTACATCCCCTTGTTCCCATATACGCGTTTTGTGTGGACACAAAATCAAGTGTACAACACACGTTTACATGGATTAACATAACAGTTCCGAAACTTACTTTTTTTTATTGGGATTCTAGATTGAGAAGAACCACTATAAACCTCAACTAGTTTCAGAGAGTACCAGTGGGTTTAACTAACCAATATAATAGTTGGTACGCTAACAAAATACCATCCATAGGTATCTGAGCTGCACTTAAAATATCCCGGTTATGCTATTCGCAACGTGTTAAAAACCACAGTAATACATTTTTTATTAACTCACTTAGAATCACCGGTTCCAATTACAACCAAATTTGTCTGCAATTATTCCTAGCGAGTTCCTGGACTGAAAAAAGTAGAAACGTCTCGAAAAAAGTAATAAAAGCAACCTACAATAAGCCTTAAAAAATAGCAGATTAGGTGTATGGGGATGGACAATTGAGAGTTTAAAACTAGCATGTTTAAAAAAAAAAAAAAAAAAAAAAAAAAAAGGAGGCTACTAAAAACTTAATAGAAATACAGATTCAAAAAAGAAAAGAATAAACAACCAGCTGTGTTAGCATCTGCAAGTAACGTGTCCATTCTTGCCAAGATACGCAGACCCGGCGGCAGGAGCAAACATCCATTAAGTTATCTATTTTCTTCTACGATAAAGAACTATTTGATGGTGAATTGGATAGCACAATTGTTTGTAATTACACTCACACAGCGTAGTACCATACATCAAAAATAAAACAGCAATTTAATACTCAGATTAGCGTTCTACAACTTTTTCTAACAAACTTCTCTTGTCTTATATCATATTACTTTGGGTATAATGAAAACACGAAAGAAAAAAAAAGTAAGCCATCTCGTTTGGTTCAACAGAACAGTAAACAGTGATTTCCCACTAAAATACCCCAGACATATGCTATTTGTCACACCATTAAAACAACACAAAACAATTCCTCCAGAAATAACGTTTTTTTTTTGTTTTTTTTTTCAGGTTGCCGGTTCAAACTATGTGAAGAAAATTAGTACCAAAAAGACAAAACACATGGGTACTCAAATGTCCCATGTTAATTCGTGATTATTTCAAAGCAGCTATATAAAAAAAATCACATTTTTCTCAAATTAGAATACGTGAAGTTAAAAATGTCCCTTTTTACCCCTCTGACTACACAGTCCTCTCCAGCAACGGCAGCAAAATGAGTTTGGTAGTTTTTCCTGTTTATTTGCCTTTCTTGTTATTGAGTAAGTGCAACTTCTATTTTGCACCTCACCAAAAGCACGAAAATATCCACGAACCAAATATTAAAATGGGATCATAAAAAAGCATACTCGAATTCAAAGACGTGCACGTAAAAACCATAAGTTAAGTTCTTACCTAAAATGAAATAATAACTCTTTTGCTGCCAACTGTGTAGATAATTCCTTCAAGGAATGGTCCCAATGTTATTCAGCACTCCTCTTTATTTACTGTCCTTTCTCAAATGAAACAAAAGGACTCCCCTTTAACCCGTTTGAGTTTGGACCATGTGACCTTCCCAGTCCCTCAGTCGGGGTCCTAAATCCAGGAGAGGACAAAGAAAATCTCCCAAAATCCTTTCCTCCTCCCCCGTCTCCCACTCCACCCCCAAAAAAGGGGCCCAATTTCTCCACGCTCATTCTCTCCACCGGCAAATTCCTTGATGTTGATTATGATTTCAACATCCAATACATTTTCTGAATAAACTAGTACCCCTCACACATTTATAAATAATTATCTATACCATGACAGTCTGGGCAGGCAAGGGTGGAAATTGTTACTCAATAGGATCAAAACAAGCTTGTTATCGAAACAGCAATTTTGAGTTACTCGCATGTCACTAGACAAATAGGACAGGTTACTAGAACTAGCTAAATTAGTGTTGTTTTTCATTATGGGGATGACGGTTGCCAATGATAAAAATATGCCAAACCTGAATAGATAACCACGGTAGTTTCAAATTTAGCCTTTTCCATGCTTGGCTATGCTTTTTAATGTTTTAACTGCTTTGCCCAAATCTGTACTAACACAACAATAAAATAAAACTAGTATGAGTGATACATTTGATTCATCACTATGTTTGCTTGAACCACACCTACAGAATAACAAAAAATGTAGACATAACACAGAGATAAGACTAGAGATATAAGGAATGCCCTATGCAGACCAGATTACTGAGTCACCTGAAAAAAAAGCCCATCTGCACAAAAGTGCGTGCAACAGATGGCAGGTGTTTCTTTAAAAAAATAATAATCCAACATCAGTGTATACTGCACTCGGAAGTTTAAATGCACTTCAGTTAGAAGTAGTAGTTTTAGTGGAGTTAAAGATACAGGGCACAAAAACGGTAGTTTTTTGTAAGGATTGTCTCTTTTTACAGTGAAGTAAAAACCTGTATTACCTTTTGTGTTAGAAACAGACTAATCAAACGGAATCAACAGACACTGATGACAGTCCAGTTTGTTTACTTTATATGAAAGTAACTTTTTCCATTTGTTTTTGGAAATTTCTAAATAATTGACTAGTTAGCAAAAAAAAAAAAAAAAAAAAAATGACTGCAAGTTTGAAATGATATAGTCCTGTCAACACAGCTTATTAATGAATGGCTTGTGAGTATATGTGTGGCAGGCAGAATGTGGTACCGTAAATACAGACCCATCATTATTGCCTCTGCAGATGTAGAGGAGAAAGCAAGTCATAAAATGCATTCTTGCTGGTCAGCGTGTGCAGCTGCATGAAGTTTTTGACAAAAAGCTATACTGTCAGATCATTTCTGGTGTATTGCATTGCTCATCAAGATATGGGAGTCTTCACATTGAGCAAGGATTATTGGCATCAAATACTTGTGAAAGCCAGTCAGATAAGTATCTTATGTTTTTCTGAACACAGGATGAATATCATGATGTGCACAAAACTGTCCGAGGTTATTTAGGCAGAGGTTCAAAATGAAGATAAAGAAGGTAACACCCTAAACAAAAAGTCCTGCTGCACTAAAATATTGCCTATTCTTTTTAAACTATAGAAAAGTGAACAAGCAGTAAAATTGAGCAGAACTTTGGACACACTGATATGAACTGACTATATCCTATTACTTTATATATCTTAACACTTCAGTTTAGCAGAAGTGATTTAGTGTATAATGTAGGCGTATATGGAGGCTGTCACAACAACAGTTTGACAGTGTGCCATACTTGTATTTTTTACATGTATCTGAGAAGTGCCTATTCAAATGTATGAATATTAAGAACATCCTTTTCATGTTACTGCTATCTCTGATTTTGTAATAACAGTTGTGTTGGGATTGGATGTAGCTAACATGCTTGTTGCCATAATAATTTATTTGAAGCATTCCAAATAGATGATAATGGGGTTATTTGAAAAACACATGCACTGCATTATTTTATGATACAAAAGACAATATTTTATATACATACAGCATAGTAATTGTATCATGTTCAAAAAGTAAGGTTACAGATATCACATTTAAATATTTAAATGTATATTCATTTTAATAGTAAAATAAAATAAGGTGAGAAATATTTGATAAATACATTTAAAAAAATCAGGCTATATTATCATAGATCTCATCACTTATGCATTCAGTTTTTTTTAACTCAAGGAAAATTATTTTTAAATGGATAATTCCACACATTACCCTCAAAGTAAAGGTGACATTGGATTTGTGTAAAGAAGCATTACATAATATATATTTTTAAAAAAAATCATATATCCAATATGGACAGACTAGTTATTCATTTTAGATATAGTGGTTCTGTATAAAGTAGCTGCAGGTATGCAGTTATGAAGCTATACGCATACTGGGTACTTGTCTCGAAGGAAAGTATAACATGATAGAACATGTTTTTAAGTACGTGGTACAGGTGGGAGAGAGGGTGAACCGTCACGCCTGCTTTTTCAGCATGTGGGTGTAAATTGCTTCTCACCGGTACAGAAATGGCTTTTGTCTGGTTGTATTTATATATTTTATTATTTAAATTGTTATCAAATGACAAGTTGTTTGGAATGTATTGGTTTGCCTTTTGTCTCGAAAGCAAATTCATTCAAAAAATAAAACTGCAATTCTAACATCGTCCGGCGTGTTTTCCATATGAAAATGAATGTGTTCAAACGGTGGTATGTGAATAATGTCATGGTTCTGACTGATGAAGTCACAATGTGTAGAATTTTAATATCGCGTTTATTATTGGCGTTTTGCCTCACAGTTTACACGGGCAACCACGAAAACAGCAACTCATTACTTATTTTGGATTTTTTTAGAAGCTTTCAGTTTCAGAAATTAAATTGAATACAATAATGTTTAACGAAGGTGATGAGGACTGGGACACAGACCCAGATTATATTAATACCGGGACAGAGAGAGATCTGAGATGGGGTACAAGCATTCGTGCTTACTGCTATTCATCCACTGCTGAAACGCCTCCCATAGTTTCAGGTACAGTACATGTGACACCACAAGCACGCTATAAAACACGGGTAGTGGGTCATCTGAGATAACTATTTTACAATAAATATTGTTTTGAAAAAAGTATAGGCTACGTAAACATATTTGAAATAGTAATAATATTAACATGAAAAAATTAAAACGTGTTTTCTTTCTACACAGCTCAAAGTACTGAAATAAATTATTTTGTGTGTGTGTGTATATAATATATATATATATATATATATATATATATATATATATATATATATATATATATATATTTGGTAAAAAAAAAAAAAAAAAAAAAAAACTGCTAGTGGAGTGTAATCTCTGGGTTTGGTGACTTTCTGGTATTTAATTTGCTGGATGCAGTCAGATTACTTCCAGCTTTGTTTACTACATCAGGCTCCCTGTTCACTTCCCTAAACATCTGTTTTTAAATAGTTCTACAGTAGTAGAAAAGCCAGTCAAATAAACTTTATATGAACACCTTAAGTACTTACATATGAGCTAGATTTTGAGAACTTTCACTAAAGAATGTGTATACCATGTTTCATCACAGGAAGAAAAGTGATTCTCAAGATCTACTTAAAATACAGTGCCTGTATTATTAACATACTTAACGAAAAGATAAAGTTCCACGTAATAGATTTAGAATCACACACGTTTTGTAGATGCTCAATTGATTTGTTTTTCACTGTAATATCTCTCTTTCAGAACTGTCTAAATTCATACAGAAATATATGGTCATAAGAAAAGTGCCTGATCAATTGACCCAGCCCCAATCCAGCAAGGGAGGACAAATATCCAAAAGATTTCAGCACCTCTTCCAGCAAGAATGTGACATTGAGAAGGAGGTGGTAAAGGAGGAGAAGCCTATTAAGTCCTGTAAAGAGGTCAGCCCTCTATTGGTTCCTCACAGTCCAAGATTAGTCCAAACCCCTTCTACAGAGTCCTGTAGACCCTTTACCTGTGGTCCAGCAACCACATGCAACCAGTCTCCAGAAGATAAGCCCAAAGAACATATCCAGCCCTACTGGGAACAGCCTTATTGTGGTGAGGACAGTGTGGCCACTGAAAAATGTGATGCTTCTCTGTTGGAGCAGCACCAGGTGGATAGCAAAGACCTGAATAGATGTTCCACCTCTATTGAGAAATATGAAGAGTTCCCCCAAAGGAAATTGAACTCCCTATGTCAGCCTTGCCCACCTAAGGATCTGCAGAGTTCTCATGGGGATATGGACGTTGTTAGTGAACCAGACCCCCATCATCCCAGAGGACATCTTTGCCAAAAAGATGATTCAAATCAATGGAGTCCTCCTGGTTATCTTATCCTAATAAAACAGAGGGTCATCCCTTATTCCACCTTGGACATGGAAAACCTCTGCCAACCAGTGCACACTTCATCCCTGGCCTTGGAGAAACTGGATACAGACCAAACCCAATACGTCCATCTTATGAAGGTGAAATATGAGAAGGGGATTAGGTGCCAGCAGCAAAGAGCCAAGGAAACCAAAAGAAGCAAGAGGCAAGATTCCCTCCAACACTTGGAGTATGAAAGAAACAAGAGGAGTAGACAAAGCAATGAGTCCACCAGAATGCTAACAGAGAATGGTCTACATTTTGTGGGCACCACTCATCAATGTAAATTAAACAGTGTAGCTTGCTTTAAGGCAGAACATTTAGGAAACTGTGATGGAGAATGCTTTGTCTGCCAAGGGCGCCAGCATATGCCTGTGGAAGCCAGTTTTAGGAGAAATGAAAGTACCGGCCATGGAAGCCAAATGAATTGGCAAGCAAGGAGGACCAAGAAGAATGTTGAAGCCCAGAAGTGGGTTGAAAGAATTTCTAAAGGGGAACTGCACAGAAGTTCTCCAGAGAAGCAGGGCCTAACCCAGTGCCGACATGCTTGCCCAAGCCAACTACCCAGATGTCACACTGAGAGAGAGGGTCAGAGGCAGACATGCACTTGCAAGGCCTGTTGGAGCCTCAACAGACAGCAAGACAGAGAGAGCAGTTACCCCAGCTCAAAGTGTGGCCACAAACACTGCGAGACTCCAAGAGTGAGCAGAAGCTGGGCCAATGTCAGGTCTGCAACTAAGCAAGACCATGGATTTCCTGAGGCAAAGGTTAGGCAAGGCCACAATATTATGACACAGGATATCCCATTATAATATCAAGTTGACTACTGTGCACCATGGCAAAAGCACAATGAAAGCTTAGTAAAATATAGGGTTGAGATATGGTAAATGCATGGCAAAAGCATAAGTAACTAGAAAACAACCTTGCAAACCCACTTTTTTATGGGGGTTTTTGCCTATTGGATAACTATGTGGTCCTTTCTCAGTGTAAAACAGTATGAAGTTCCTGTATTGTATTGGAGAACCGTAAAACTGATACTCTTCACTTACACACACATAGTTTAAACAACCATTGTTAAGACATAAATATAACATGTATGGCAGTAACATACACCCCCTGCTACAGCTGTAAATAAATTAGAAATTAGAGCTATCAGGGCCTGAAAATGTAGATTACCATAACCACCGGCAACAGTATTTATGTAAAAATGTATGAGAGACATCTTACTCCTTACCCAGAAGGCTGATACTCTCCATAAAGTGCTAAAGCATGACCTTTCCAAGTTTCATCACAATTTTGTTCTCTATTTTAAGTGTGACATATTATTATTTATTTTTTAGCAGATGCCCTTACCCAGGGTGCCTTACAATTGTTACAAGATATCACATTATTTTTACATACAATTGCATTATTTTTTTATACATTATTTTTACATAATATTACCCATTTATACAGTTGGGTTTTTACTGGAGAAATCTAAGTAAGGTACCTTGCTCAAGGGTACAGCAGCAGTGTCCCCCACCTGGGAATGAACCCACGACCCTCTGGTCAAGAGTCCAGAGCCCTAACCACTACTCCACACTGCTACCCCTGACATATACTGACAGATACTGAAATTTTGCAGGGGTTTAAAGGAATACGTGCTAGTCTTAAAAGAAAGTTCTATCAAATGTATTAAAAAGTCATTTGACCAGTTGATAGATATGTCAAATAAATAGTCTGTGGCTTAGCAACAGAAGATCAAGGGGCAGACAATAGTATGGTTACCATCTTGCCTCATAAGGGTCTCTGTTGAATACTGTTGTGGTCCCATATAATACTTTTGCTATATGCTAAGTTTCATTTCTCTACAGTACACACTTTTGCTCAGTGAACTAAATCTTGAAATGTTATTGCGCTTATAGCTGAAAGCAGCAGGTGCTTTGTGTTGGATTATAGTAAATATTTACATAAAATTCTTGTTGTAAATATTATAATTTTATTAAAAAAAAAAAAAAAAAATCTATTTTTTTTTTTTTTTATTCAAGTGCCAATTAAGGCTTGTATGTGTTCTTATGCATTTAAAAAATATACCACGTCCATTATAAAAAGTTAAAAAAAATACCATTTGGATACCGGTACTATTATAATATCAGTGTATTTACTTAGAATAAATCCTAGCAGTAGATTTGTATAAACCATGCTCATAAAATAGCCTATACAACATACATGAAATTAGAGAATGACCTTAATAGACAACAAAATTATGATTACAACACAAGGAATCGGTCCTTTTGTAATTGATTGATTTGAATCTGAAACAAACGGGGTTGGGATGAATCAATGCTTCTGAATCTATGTACCGATTACAGCTCAAAACTGAATTACATGCAGACCATCATATATAGAGGATTTGTGAATGGATTCCTTGATCAGGAAGCTTGGATCTGATGAGATTGTGTTTATACATGTAAATGTGTAGCACCTAGCACTGTTCAAGTGGAAACAGATGTGTCTTGTTCAGGGTTTTTCTGATTTGTCACAATTTCATGACCCGCTTGTGATGAGAGTTATGTCATATGATATGCCAGGTGAAGATTTTTCTTAGCAATATGTGTATTAAAATACATTAGTGAGACTGTGATAATGAGACCGGTCCGGTGTTATTGTGCAGTTGTGCCTTTTTAGAGAGCTTGTTTTTTCCAGACCATTTTGTAACACTTTGTTTACTTTTTATTGTTGGAGCAGCGAAGCCCCAAGACCGCTTTCTTGAGTAATACAGACAAGTTGGAGGTCCCTACACCCCAGTGCTTGTGCTGTAACTGCTCCAGGAGAATCCAGCACTGCCACACCCCACAGGAGCCCAAGAAGCGAAGCAGGAGGCAGCCCCAGGTCAGCAGGCCTCCCCGGCAGGCCTCACAAGAGAGGCTGGGTCTGGCTTTCCTGAACACCGAGGACCTGCAGAGCTGGCTGCGAGGGGAGAGGGAGTTAGTAGATAGGCAGCAGCTGGCTTGGAGGCTCAGTAACATGAATCTGAGAAGAGAGAGCTGGAGTTCCAATTACTGACATTCTTCTGCAGAGTGAGCCACCCATACCGCAATGGAACATGCTTTATTAGTGTATTCTTCTCAAGATACCAGCTTTCTGTTGACCAGTTAATTACAACTGAAATACAAGAAAATACAGTATGGCCTGCTGCATGGCTAACCAATTGATTAAAATGGATTCACACTTAAATAAAAATATTTGCATACCCGTGGTATCACAATAATATTAAAGAAAACACACTCGTAATCCACTGCAGTACGTTGGCAATGTATCAGGACCACTGTGCGACACAGTTTAACTTGCAATGCCCGTTCCCTTTTACAGTATCATTATGGCATAAATGTGAAATGTCCAACGAGGTTATTCCTTAGTTAATGGTTATTTGAATTGCCCCCTTTGGGTTCTAAAGCTACAGTGAACTCTGAATGACCATTTAGACAGCTGATTCAAGATGCTTCTGTCATTCATTTGTATTAAGTGGCTCACTGGTGTGAGTCTTATCTTGTGGATTAATTCAGAATGATTCACTCAATACAACAATTAGTCAGTTTAATACTAATGTTTTATTAAACTTCAATATCAGCACTGCCCATTTCAGAGACAAGAGAGTGTGCAGTCTTCATTTCTTCCTCTGGTCTAACTAAGGTCTCCATAAAGGTCTTAAGGTCTCCATAAAAAGCTTTTTTATACCTGGCCTGTTGTTACATCATTCTTTAACAATTTGTTCTTTTTGTAACTGTTTTCCAGCTCAGTTTGGTATCTTCTCAAACCTTTTCCCGGTCCTTCTAATAACACACTCACAATGCATGCATTTGACACACACACACACACACCCTGCTAGTAAGATATATTACTGCACAGATACAAACTTATGTAATTCGAATAGAAGAAAAGAAAATACACAGACAAAGCATAGCAACACCTTGTTTTCTAACAATATTGAAACAAAAATATAGAGACAGTTAAACTGGTCTACAGCAAATACAGTTTTTACTATAGCTATATCAAAATCTTTATGCAGTTTTAACCAATGGAAAGCATTGTCTCACCACAGTTGTTTACATATAAAGGAAGTTTATTGCCACCTTGATAACTGGTGAAAACATGGCTAAATGTTTTGCATCCTGTCTTGGGAGATGCTCGGAAGCTTTTGTTATTAAAGGTTTTTCCTCTTTTGCACCCTCACTTGAATGGGAGAGTCCCTCAGGTCTGTCTTCTAGGATCTTGTTTCCTATTTTTGAGAATGTCAACAAGCACAGAAACATATATAACGCAACGATAATGGGCCAGTGATAATACTTCTAATGCAAAATTAGAAGCAAGAAAATGTATCATATTCTTCGGTTAAATTTTACTTAGAAAACTATAGTTTTTAAATGTCTGCTAATACTATATAATAAAGATCATAATTATTATCTTTTACTTAGAATATGTTTTTACTCTGACTTTCAGTTGCGGTTTTATCCTAACCAGTGTGTAATTGATTAAATCTGTGTGCTCTTTCCCAGCAATTGGTTTTGTTCTGCATTTCATTTCTGTTACGGTTCCACTTCTGGGAATTTCTAGCGTATCTGTATAATGAGAGTCATCACATTTGGATTAGATTTGGAGTACCGTGAACCCTTCCATTTGTTTTAAGGGTGGCAGCATGGTAAACTTTAAGAGCATGAATACAATTTGTTAATCATCACTATTGTATTCGAGTTTGATTGAAGAGTATTTATTGTTCTAAAACTTTGTGAATAAGGTCTAATTTACTGTATGGATTTAGGGCCTACTAAGTGCGTTTGTTCATGTTATTTTCCTCCCCTAATGAGACAACAAGCTTTTGTTTCATTGTTTTAAATCACTCAGCATTAATTACTACTAAACAACTCATGACAAACACATGCAATTTAACCCATTATAAATCACAGAAGATGTACAAGGGGTAAATAAAAACCTTCAAGGACTGTAAACAAACACCCACATATTAAAAAAAAAAAAATCATATTGGGGCCCTGTTGTGTTATGGCAAGCATAATGTCTATGGTAAATGTGTTATAAAAACAATAGTTAAACACTCAGAAGGGTTTTTAGAGGTTGATTTATCCCAAAATATGAATCAGTAAGATATTTTGTTTTTGTTATTTGTTATATAAAACTGTTCTCTAAATTTCTGTTTTACTTTGTTACCCAAACAGCCATCTGCTTTTCTGCCTCATCTTAAACTGCTTCACAATCACTAAAGTGTGATGTCTTTTGTTATCCACTGTTCACCCTGGGAGGGAGGCTGGGGATGTCAGCCAAACATATAAACCAATTATAGCCATAATTACACCCATCATTTCTCAACACACCGTACATTTAACAGTATATTAACCATGACATGTTGTACTGTTAAGTCAAACAGCAAACACCAGTACACGGCAAAACTAAATATTCTACTAATCTGCACATTCTGGTTCCATAATCAGCTCCAAAAGCCATCTGTTTTTTATGTGTGTATCCTCATAGAAAACTTACTCCTTGGCAATTTGCCATGATCACTTCAAAGAGTGTGATATATATATATATATATATATATATATATATATATATATATATATATATATATATATATAAAAAAACTGCATCATGATACCTCACTCTATCTGTTAAGAGCAGCCTGAATTAGCTTCAGCATGCGATGAGGGCAAATATCTCCACTCAGTATTTTTCTAGTTCTTTCCTTTAAAAAAGTCATAGACCTCATACTGAGGGGTCTGCTCTGCAGTACAGTCCAGCTGCAGGCCAGTATTTGGATAGTGCCCGTTTCTCTGAAAACCTTTAAAGTCTATGATAAGGCATTCGATTATTGCTTGCTGCCCGATAGCATTACATGTCTATAAACCTAACAGCAAATAAATCTGCATCGTAGGCTGTAAATCAAATTAGTATTACACCAAATTAAAAGAAAAGCTAGTATCCTTTTTTTCTTAGTGTTTTAATAAGGTGGGGTGGGCATGGTCCCAAAAAAGAATTAACAACAATGGGGCATTACCAGGAAATACTTATGTGAACACATTTTAAGTCAGTAATTTTGTTATTATTCAGAAGCATTGGCACGTCATTTCCAATGAAAAATGAATTATTCAATTTAAAAAGACTTTTTTTAAGCATACTGTATTTCTATAGTATTTATTCTATGTGTGTTTTAAAACAAAGGGTATCTTTTTTATTACTAACAATATTGCAACATGGCCCTGTCTGTTATGTTATGTCTCTCTGAGTTTTATATATTATTATTTTTTATTAGAGTGTGTTTATGCATTGGTACTGCTGTTCTCAATAACTCCCATGAACAACAGACTGGGTTCTCTTTAAAAAAAAAAGAAAAAAAGAACTTGAACTACCTGGCTAGTTTCAAAACACTGCTGGTTGACAAAAAAAGTGACCTTTTGTCATAACTTGCTGAGCTGCAGCCTAATGTAAATGATGTAACTTAGGCCCTGTCCACACTACATAACCGTACTCAAAAACGTTTTAATTAATCCAGCTCAAAGCGTCCACACTAAACTACCACTTCATGTTTAGTCGGGCTTAATGCGTACAAACACTATTAAAATAGTTTGGTTACAGTTCCTAGCAGTGCAATGGACTGTGGGACTTAATACAATCCCCAGTGGGGGACACTGTTGCTGTACCCTTGAGCAAGGTACTTTACCTAAATTGCTCCAGTAAAAACCCAACTGTATAAATGGGTAATTGTATGTAAAAAAAAAATAATGTGTAAAAAAATAATGATATCTTGTAACAATTGTAAGTCGCCCTGGATACGGGCGTCTGCTAAGAAATAAAATAATAATAATAATAATAATAATACAATAGTATCCCACCATGCACTGTCTGTTTACAACCTTGCAAACATGGATCCCGTGCCCACGGAAGACATAGCACTTCTTAGCATGAATGTTACGGTTTTGTTTCTTAAAAACACAAGGTACATTTTATCATAATGTGTGTGTTTCATTTTGAATTATGTTCTTCTTGACCGGTTTCAGCGCTCCAGATATCAGTGTGCCTTGATTTAGACATTTGATCACGTCGCTCCATGAATCACCATTTTTCAACAAGCCTCAGAAATTGTACACGGTACAGCAGTGTTGATAGTCATTCTCAACTCCTTCAGGCACCTGTTCTGAGTACTGTATTTGTAATGTCCACATGCCAAAACATAGCATAAAGCATTTTGGGATATTGGAGGATGCACAAAAATGTAGTTTGGTATTACAGCGTCCACACTTCTGACAAACCGCACTACCTGATGCAATCTAATTTAGAATCGGACTCGGTTCTAAATGAAGTGGTCTCGAGTCTGGTTCTCGAGTACGGTATTAAACACTGCGTAGTGTAGACGCTTATCGTATTTAGCACTTTTAACACAGTTTAAAGGCAACTAATACGGTTTAAAGGCATAGTGTTGCCTTAGTCAAGTGATTGTGTTCAGCACGTGTTTGCCAAGAATGAGTGGACAAAAGAAGAAAAAAAAAATCTGGAAAAAATACAAAACATTTTTAATAGCTTATCACTAACCTTACACATGAAAATGCTGGCATGATAGTTTGCTATTATAGTACAACTTTAGAGCAAAACTTTCAACAGACCAAGCATTACCAGCAGTGGCAACACAATGGATTTGGAAAGAATATTGCAAAGTGCTGATACTACAGTATATTCATATGCTACCGCGGTGGATTACTGGTGTATATTTGTCTATACCAGCGGTCGCCAACCTTTTTGTGCAAGAAAGCCAAACTGAATAGAAATTTAGAGTAAGTGGTTTGCAAAGAGTCAGTCATTACAGCAAATCAAACCGTATACATGATAAAACAGACTCCAGGAACAGAATAGATGGACCTTAAAGGAACAGTGAGGTAGTATGAGAGTCGAGCAGCGGTACATTTGTGTGGATGCAACTAGTACGGTCTTTAAAAAATTAAAACTTTTTTTGTGTGAATGACTAAGAGAGACATATTTGGTTATTCGAAGAGCCAGGTATGGCTCAGGAGCCACAGGTTGGTGACCCCTGGTCTATACCATTGTGATACCACTGGTGTGCCAAAAGGAGAAATGTCTATAAGAATTTGTTAGGGTTGCACAAACTAAGGACAGTTTATATGCTTAAGTAATCTGGAAATTGGTGAAAAGTTAAGGGCAAATACGGACTGAATGCAAAGTTTCCCATACCAATTGAACTCCACTGCAGCAGTGGCTCAGCTGTCAGCTGTGTTAACAAATCTTTGGCAGTCCAAGCGACTTCATTTTGCATTAAGGATTATACAGTCTGGAGTCGCAACTGGGGGTTATAATCTACTTAAAAAACACCTTGTGTCTTTTTATCTTTAGCTTAACTCATATCCAAGGAAACTGGTCTCACAGGCCAAAACTGTTTTGTTCTCTGCTGTGTCCTTCAAGTTACCTGCAGGCACATGGGTTGCCATGCAACCACAAACGGTAGCAAGCATCCGCTTAGTTACACAATGTCAGTGCACAATGACACCATTGTTACTTTGTTTAATGGAGAAGTTTTTAAGATATGGGCCACCTTAGTTTCCACTTATAGTTGAAAAAGAGGACCAACTATTCTCCAAAATGTACAAGCACAGGTACTATGGATACTGGTGTCTTGCAAATTATAAAGTGGTTACATTTTAGCATTGATTTCCTAAATCTTGAGAGGCATTTTATCATCTTCAGAAAAAGATAGCAACTAAAAATAGCAACTAGGGGAGTGTTGGGTTGGCAGGGAGGGGGTTAAATTTCTCCCTGTCAAAGCACGTGGGAATGTGGCTGGAGCTGACAATTGAACAAATGATGAAATGTTTAATTAGGCTCCAGCCACAGTTGTATAAAATAGATGTTCACGGGTGTTAGTTTGGGATTAGTAGGATTAATGTTGGAGACGGAGATGAAGATGGAGATGGAGATGGAGATGGAGATGGAGACGGAGATGGAGATGGAGATGTCAAGTGTCTTGTCAAGTGTTTTGTCTGTGTTATTTGATTATTAAACTGCAGATTAGCGCATTAAACTTGCAGCTTTCTGTGTCTGTCTCTCTCCCTGCCAATACCATCTGGGCTGTGATGCTATTGCGCCACAGGTGTATAGAGGCACATACCTGGTTTTGGGTGTGTGCAATAAAGTATAATTACATGTCATGTTGATTTTTTTAACCAAAGTAGCTTAAAAAAAAAAAAAAATAATAGTTTTTTTTTTCCTTCAGTTTCCATACTCTAGCTGCTTGCTTTCACACACACATAAAATACTGTTCTCATCCACAAATATTAAGACTGATTATTAATGTTAATGTTATTCTACTGGTGATATAACAGTGGCTTATTATGTATCTTGCATGTTGTTGAGCAAAGTGTTTTTAGTGGTAATGGTTAGGGACTAGAGAATATTAAATGACAATGACAATGACAATAATAACGAGTAAACAATAGAATAGTTTAACGATCATGTTTGTAAACAAAGACAATATTCATGCAGGTTAAATAAATATATATAAATGAGAAGAAACATGTGTATTGTATTTAACAGTATTTAATGCTGTGTCTTTCCTTAGGAGGGAGCAGACGCACTAGTATTAGGTGGTCGGTTGTGAGCTTGTCTTGTGAATAAACATTTATACTTGTGAATACTAGCAAGTTGCTGTTTCCCGTGTTCTAAATACCTCAGTGTTCTTGAGAGAATAATGTGATTGCGGGTGGAGGTAAGCACGGATGGTCACCCCATTACACACCATAAAATGATGTCACAATAGTCAATAATATATGTTTTTTTTAATATATAAAATTGCTACTGTGCTGCATTGAATATATATATATATATATATATATATATATATATATATATATATATATATATATATATATATATAGGGCAGCAGTGTGGAGTAGTGGTTAGGGCACTGGACTCTTGACCGGAGGGTCGTGGGTTCAGTCTCTGGTAGGGAACACTGCTGCTGTACCCTTGAGCAAGGTACTTTACCTAGATTGCTCCAGTAAAAACCCAGCTGTATAAATGGGTAATTGTATGTAAAAAATAATGTAATTGTATGTAAAAATAATGTGATATCTGGTAACAATTGTAAGTCGCCCTGGATAAGGGCATCTGCTAAGAAATAAATAATAATAATAATATATAAAAATAAGACACATCAGCTGCAAATCAAGGATGTCTGTATATCTCAGGAGCTCTTCCATTCTGAGTGCAGGCTATCGTTCCAAAAAAATTTTAAAAAGCAATTTACCACATTTTAGGCCTGCTTTTCAGTCACATATCTGAACGTGCAAAGGCGCTTTAAAACGCAAATGTGAACAGGGTTGTGGATCTAAATCCAAGGCGACCCTGGGCCAGCACAGTAGTGTGAACTGGATCTTTTTATTTCTCCTTCTGGGAGCACATAGTTGTCTGCAAACAGTTAATGAAAAAAATGCTTAAAACAGCAATTTACAAGACAAGTCATGCTTTCTTGGGCAGGATTCAGTAAAAACACCAGAAATACAGTATTACCACATAGTGAGACATGGATGAAGATTGTGAAAGCTAAGTGAAATTACAAAGTGCAAGTTAAGGGCAAATGCACAGCACTTCGAGTAAGTTGCTTGAGATGTCATTTTGTTTACTATTTTATAGTGTTTGCAGTCATAGTTCTGGGCTCTGTTACTCACATTGAGTTATCATCATTTGTCTCTAAATCTGCCTGGCTTTGATCTTGAATTGAGCTTGTACCTAAGGTGCAGGCACTGAAGAGCCTTCCTCGTTAAATTAAAATCATGTGACTTTCCAACAAGCCCCACCAACTATATATATAGAGAAGCCCTTAGGGATTCTCTAGTTAATCCAGGTAAAGGCAGATTTCGAGAAAGCTGTTAATAACTATATTACATTTTATATTTACATTTTTATGGCCACAAACATAATCAATGTCCAACCAGATTTTAAATGTTTTACAAATGCTAGTGCTTATTGAGTTTAGTGCTCTTCAGCAACCTGGTTCTATACTGATTTAGTTGGTTATACAGACTTAACCATTTAACTGCATGTCCTAAAATATCAAGAACACCTGAATATCCACATTTTAATAGTACAAAACAAGCAAATAACAAAAAGGTATTTCAGTACAAATATTAGGGCATCTGTGATAAAGTTACTAATGCTAATAAGGTTAGGACTCCTTTAAGGTTCAAAGAACAGAGGGCACTGTAGGCCTGATCCATTCTAAATGCCATTTGGAGGCCAAGAGGCAGCAAATACAATGGTATAATAAATCAAGCAATGAGACTGGTCGAGCAAGGTTCCAGCTGTTTGTATATTGGATGGATATGGACAGTTGGCGCCTTGTCACATATTCTAAATCGCTGCGCTGCCTCACAGAATTTAAACTAAGTATCGGTAGCCATCTTGCTTACACTCACTTACAGATGTATAGCTGTAACTATGAAACTGAGTGACCAATTACCTGCAAAAAAAAAAAATCCCATAGTATGTAGACATGCCGATTTGGATGAAGAACAATTAAATGAACTGGAAGATAGCAAAACAGAAAAAAATACCCCCAAAAAAGCTGTCTTTATGCTCACTCACCCCGACTTTGTCACTTCAAATAATGTATTTTTAGCGGTTTGTAAACACTAAAGAAAAACACAAAAAGACACTTGTGCACATTATACACCCTCTCTGACACAGATCTTGAACAAATTACTGAAATCCGAGACGTCGTTGAATTTATCTGCACTGACAGGAACAAACAAAAATGATTTACTTTCTTTTACATGTTTTAATTGAATTAATTTACTCATCTTAACTTAGTGTGTAGTTCAAAGTTATACATGGGACTGCTTTATTTGGCGTAAGGATATTCTCAGGGGTTGCCCCGAGGCATTCGACGTATAAGAATGCCCAGCCGGGCCTTATTGCATACGTATAACATATCTCTGTATATTACATTCAAACTTAACACAATTGTAAATGAACACAATCAACAGAGAACTCAGTACTAGGGGATCTCAAAGCAAGCTAACTCAATACAGAGGGCTCAGATCTGGGGTTCTAATACAGTTCTATTCAATTTAGTCCAAGTTCAGTATTCCCTAGTGTAATGTTGTATAAAGTTTACCAGAATTATATAGATATGTAATTACCTAAAAGTTATATACCTGCAGGGAGGGAGTGAGGGGCTTTTAGCTTTCACAGAGACACCCAAACACGGTACATAGTAAGCAGTGTGTAAGGCTTCTTGTAGGCTAATAATCCCCTAATTACTAGGTGTTTCCGTGGTAACAGACCCCATTACACATGGCTTCCGCAGGCAGCAGATGGTCTGTAACTCTGTGTACATGATGTCTGAAAGTTCCATAGAAGGTAGGTGATGATGGGAGATATGCAGACAACAGTTAAGGCAGACTTTAACCTTTGACCCTTTGTATCAATAACAGCTTCTCCTTACTCCCTGGAAATAAAACAACATTAAAAGCTGTGGAAGAATTTGAGACTGAAAACAAATATGTGAATTCAGCAGACCAAAATAATAATGTTTACAAAATTCTTTTCACATTTCAGTTTTTATGTACTATGCATTGTCCATTAAATGAAGTGATCGTTTGCCAAAATACATAACTTGAAAATTGATACATTAGACATGAACCAGGCAAACCAGGTTTGAAGAAATGACTAAATGCTGTAGAAACAAAAAAGTGTTAAGTGTGTTGTGACTTCTTTTTTTCTCAGTGCCCAACAAAGAGCAATCACATGCCACTGTAACAGGGTGCTTTGTAAAGTAATTGGTAATTGAAATGGATGTGAGTTAGTTTTTTCAAAGTTATAACTAATTTGGTCTAAAGTGGGCCCCTTGCCTTTAACACTGAATTTGTTGCATACATGCTTAGTAACTGATTTGATCAATTTACAATTAGTTTTAGGGGTAATCCCGGGTTAACCAAGGATAGATGGTAGATGTATGGGATTTCAATTCAGTTAGTATTACTATGAAACTTGTAAGATAGATTCACCAGGCTATAGATGACAGGACTATCACCATCTACCAAGTAGTAGTACATCACATATTATCCATTCACTTGTAAAGCAGAATTTCTGGATGGGTGTGGCAATGTGACCCGCCCCTGTGTGCATTTCTGTATTATATGTTGCGTGTGGTGTGTTAATGTTGGTGTATAGATATTGCTGCACGGGATATAAATGGGTGTGTGTAGCACGAGTTATTTAAAATGTATAATTGTATTTAGGCACAGGGATTGCACTTCACTTCACGTGCATTTAAAGTAGTTAATAATATGTGAGCAGGGGGTTGCAAATAATTAATTCACGTGCTGGGATTCAAGTGAATAATTAATTAGTAATTGAATCCCAGCACAACAGTATATGTAGATGCACGTTTTACTCACTCGGGGTTGGGTGTTTGGTGAGTAGTGAACGGGTGTGAAGAAGGAGAAAATAAAAAGTAAAATAAAGTTAAATATTAACAATTGCTATTTTTTTGTTTATTTTTACTCACTGTGTTTGTTTAAGTGTTAATCCGTTTTGTTTGTCTTTATTTTGGCCTCAAGTACCGTGTCCTGTTTTCTGTTTAAACCTTTTATTTTACAATAAAACACTGAGCACTGCAGCGTCTCAGATTCACTGCAACTACTGTCTGTTTGTGTACTCCTTTCTGGTATGATGTATCCACTAAAGCCAGCTTGTCACAATGGGACATTAAGTTCTTCGTTTTATTTTTAATGTTTGTATTTATCTAAAGACAGGGGACCATTATATAAATGGGAAACAACATTTAGAACGCAATTAAGGGGTCTGAGGTAAAATGGGCAATCAAACCCCAATCCTAACCTAAAGAACAAGGGGGAATTTACTATGGAATTTGTTTCATTTTTAATGGAGCTACTATTGGGTATATTGGTAGGAATGAGCTATTTTTTTTCTACATGTATCCAATCATATGTAGGCCCACTCGTGCAATTTTGTTCCTGTTAAGGTCATTTTCCCTACTTTGCATACATTTTTTAAGGTGAACACCATCTTTAAACAATGTGTCATCAGTATGTTTATCATTATCAGATACATATTAAAAGGACATATTGTTTAAAGATGGCTTTCACATTACAAAATGGATGCAAAATAGAAAAAAATTAAATTAGCAAAAATGGGCCTACATGGGATTCAATACACATGGAAAAAATAAGAATGCGGCAATCGACCAAATCTAAAATATATCCTATGGTACATCCATTAAAGGTGAACTTCATTTTTGGCCGTCACTTGTAGGCAAATTTCCCTTGTACTGATGTACCTGCCCCAGTAGTTGTTGGGAGAACAGTATATACAGTGGGATCACCAAAGGAAATCAATGTTTTGTTATTTGGTTATTTGTGGGGACAGGTGCAATGCACTCAGAACTGTGAAGACAGAGACCTACAGTATGCCATGTTTACTGGTTGGTACAAAGTTGCCTGTGGTTTGGGGAAATATAGGCCAGAATGTGGTAATTTTGTAAGCAGGTCACAATTACCCATTTTTGCACTGTAAGTGGTCCTATTCACAAAACTTTAAGGACCGTTGCTAAAGTGGATGTAGCTAACTAAATGTCATACCCGTCATGCACTTACATTCACTTTATGGGTCTGAAATGTGCAGTTTTAAAAAAATTACATGGAAGCATGAATTTTAATTTGAAAACACATCTGGTCCTATATGTTGGAGAAATCCCATATTGATTAATTTAATCAAGTTTGCAGTTCATGATTTAAATGTTTAGTTTTTGGGAATGTTTATTAGTTTATTCCAATTTTTTAAAGCACTGTTTAACTGAAGAGAAGTCAAAAAACAAACAGTGGCAATGCCGCAAAGAACAGGTACATTTTGGCACACCCCTACAAACCACCAAGCACATTAACCTTCAGTGTGGATGGGGATGCTAGACCTCAAACAGCATGCAAACAGTTCATAAAATACACATACAAATAAAACAAACACACATTACATAAATTCTTGTTTGCATTTAAAATGTTACACTTTAACAGTTTAACTGCTTCCATGTCGAACTTGTAGTTGTTCTGCCATTTAAACATAACACACAAATGAACAAAATGTCTGTTTTTATTGAAACAATCTGCAAAATAATAATAAAAAATGACTCTTTTACGATTGCCATTTCATAAAATACATACATATATAAGACATACATTAATATTTAATAAATATGCTTTTTTATTTACTTATTTCTATTTACAGATTCACAGTATAACATTTCCAAATATTGCCAAAGGCTATTATCAAAGATATTTATTCCAAAGTGTAACCAGTTGTTGTTTTGTTGTTATTTTAAGAAGAAAAACACCAATTAATTATAATACTAGAAAATAACAACTAAGAAATGTAATTCAGATTTTTTGGAAGTTGTTAATTTTGTAATAGAACCTGTTGTTTCTCTTCTTTAAAAACAAAATAAACGCCTTTGATATAACCCTCTAGTTTCCCTTTCAGTTACCAATGAAACATCTTGGTGGCCATTTTCTCTGTTGGTGCTACATACTGACACATTTCATCTGTGTTAGAAATTCTTTGCTAAGCTTTACTCATAAGCTTCTATTTGCAAAGCGGCTTTATTTCCAATTTCTCACCTTCAGCCTGCTTGCGGTGACCTCTTTTGGTCTTTTATTCCCAGGTGAGTCAACTGAAGACAACCGGAACATTTTTGTGCTGACTTTTTCATAAACAAATATTTTAACACTCTATATTACCATTACCGGCCTACAGAACTCCAATTAAGCAAAAGTGAAATGGAACCTTTCCCTCAGGTGCTTTTGTTAAAATGGCATTTAAGATTAGTGAAAACGACTTATAAAAAATGATAACATTCATGCAATTTTTTTTTTTTTTTAAACATTTTAGCCATGACCAGAGTAATTAATCAGATGGGGGAATGTCAAAGTCAAATCAGTCCCCACAACTTATATTTTTGAACCTCAGACACTATGTGGCTCTGTGTGGTTATTTCTCTAACACTGAAAACTCTGAGGCCTGCTTCAAAATTACTTTAGAAGACAAAATGGAAGCTGGGGAATGAAATGATTTTGGTAGCAAATCCCATAGCTCATATTATCACAACTGCTTTAATAGAACTTCAAAAAACGGAATCATACATTCAGGTCAGGTACACAAATGTTTTGACCAATGTCTTCCCAAGTAAAAAAAAAAAGCTCTAGTATTGTATACTAATGACCAAAAGACTATAGTTTACTACTTATTTATTTATTGATCAATCATTAATTAATTTACCCATGTTTTTCTACTGGATTTGAAATGCCAATTCGAGTGTCGCCTGACGACCTACCGATCAGGAGAACTAAAGATCACTAGATGGCCTTTTCTTGACAAAGTTAATCAATGAATGTTACCACGCTACTAAACCATGGATGCAAGGACCCAGCCTGGGAAATTGTTGCCTGGATGCAAGGCGGTGAACTATGACCAGATGATTTTCCATCAACCCACATGAGCACCAATGCAAAGACAGCACTCCCTGTGTGTCCCCAGCCAAGATTGGCAAAGTAATGCAACTAGCAAGCTCCTAATTGTATGACTCACCCTGCCCTTCAGCATGTTGGGAGCCTTTTCAAAAGTGCCCAGCTTGGGAAATTGTTGCCTGGATGCAAGGAGGGGAACTATGACCAGATGATTTTCTATCAACCCACGGGCGCACTAATGTAAATGCAGCACTCCCTGTGGGCTCCTAGCCAAGATGGCCAACTCAGTGCAAACTGGATTTGAACTAGCAAGCTCTTAATTGTATGACTCACCCTGCCCTTCAGCACAGTGGAGCTTTTCCTGGATGAAGCACTGGAAACCCACTACTAAAATATACCAGTGTTTTTGCCATTTCGACAGCACTTTTTGACTATATTATATTCCAAAAGTTTCACACTTACAAGACATTTGCAACAGTATGTAGTACATACTGTAGTGTTAGAACAGTAAATAGTTCACATAAGCTTTACGTTAACAGAAATCCTCCATTAATATGCAACAAAGCAAATGTTAACCCACTTTGTAAAAAAACCCTTGTGAATCACAATAACCTCTAGATTTAAAAGAATGACATGTCCTTGGTAAGTTGAACATGGCAGTTCCCTTAGGAACCTGTTTCGTGCAGGTTGATGTTGAGTTTGACTCCAAACATTGCTTCCCATTGAGTCCTGACCCACTCCACAAGATCCTTCAGCAGATCCTGGCTCTCTGTCTGCAGGCACCATGTCTTCTCATCCTTGGAAATCTGCAAATAGAAACACAAACACAACATCGTTCTTTGACTGTAAGCAGTGGAAGGCTAGCAGGAGTAAGGGATGATCTACAGATTTCCAACGTAGGGAACATTACAGCTGCAAAGTGAATTACCTAAAACCTAGTTATCTGAAATTCTGGGTCATCGAAACAAACGGCATGTAAATTTATATAGTAGACAGTAATGACTAATTAACTTGTTAAGGAAACTGTTAGTAATAGCTCAATTACATCAACAGTTTTTTACTTTACCTTTTTGTGGTTGTTATTAGTTGAATATATAGATATATAGATCTATTTTCCGTTGTGCTGTAATAAGGCATGATTTTTTTTGCTTTCTGTATTTACACCTGTTGCATTTTCCTTTTGCTTTTGAAATGCATTTATTTTCACATTGCCTGCCCCTTAAAATGGCATATATAATTTAAAGTAGCATTTTCAATATGACTTACGTGCAAATGCATTTTGTGCCTTATGGGATGACAATGGCTTCTGAGTACATCTTAAAAGGTATCAATCGATATGCACATGACAACAAAACACTGAATGCAGGCACTGATCAGGCTGTATCAAGTAGTACTAACATGATACTTGGTAATACATGCATACAAACATGTTGACAATTTAACAATGTCTTTACATGTTATAATTTAATCACTATATAACCAGTTGTGCATGGGTGTGGCCTATCTTCCCAGTGACCACAGCAGAAGAAAAAAACAACACTCTTTTATTGCTCCAGTCTTACTCATAAGTAAAAACATGTTTAACTCACCATTGTTGAAAGTTAGTATTTAGTGGTGTGTCTTAGTTCAATATTTATAGCATGGCAGTTATCTCATTAATATAGTATTTTGTGCAGAGGTAACAACATTTTCAGAGGAATAAGGTAATTGTAACGGTACCTCAATTATCACCTAATGTTACCTTAGGTAAGGCAGTCCAAAATTAGAAATTATCGAGATCTGTGAAACCGTCAACTATCATCCTAAATGAACCGGTCCTACCTTCAACTAAGTTGTTTCTTGCTAGCATTATACCGATTAAAAAAAAAAAGTTTATTTGCGGTATTTGTGGGACGGATAGCATATTAAATTCTGGGGCGGTTATTCCAGTTGCACCTGGCCATAGCTATAGCTGTCGAAAACGTATTTCACCTCTGCATCCCAAAGTTACAAGCTTTTATGAAAAAAGTTAAAACATAGTTCTAAAATACACATTTACTGAATGTTTTTCCTACCTCATCATAAAGCTTGATATCGACTCTGCAGGGGGCAGACAAGAAGAGATGAACTGAACTAACACAGCTGATTGGCTGTGTCTTGTGGATGTGGACCGTCCCACAAATGGATTCTGTGTTCCCGTTGGATGTCTGGCTGGACATGCCTTTTCTCCATTGGTGGTCTTCACTCAGCAGGTAGAGCGTGGCTTGCGTCACCAGCACTGTTATTGGGGCCAAACTGCCATCTAAAATAGTAAATAAATAAACAAACAAATAAATAAATAAAGGGCTAAAATGCCATTTTTAGGCAACATGTCCTATCCAGTTCTACATTGGTAGTAAATGGATAATACTTAGTGTACCAATGCACTTGTTGGTCAGATTGCTATCCTGAGTGGGGTAAAATTAGCAGCAAATACCCCACCCCTGTCATCCATTCTGTATATATTCAACTGCCCCATACTTTGTGAAGGTTAGAATAATTGTCAAATGTTACCTTCAACCCCTGTGCACTGTACTGTACCTTGAACTAAAAATGCCAGGAGATAGAAGAAATGTAGCTGGCTGTCTTCTGAAATGTCCGATTCAGCATTTTCACACAATAAAGGCCTATAAAATAAACAGATCAAAACGGTTGCAATGCATTCTGCTTGTGCATGTTTTGTATCACATTTGCAGTAATATAAACCAATGGGACAACCTTGTATAAGAACATAAGCACTAAGAAAAGTTATGGACCAGAGGAGGCCATTCAACCTGGAAATGTCTCTTGTTGGTTCTTGAAGGAAACCAATGCGGTAGAAGTGATAACATGGCTTGTTCACCCATTCTATACTGCTCAATATGTAACAAATAGACTAATAGGGCAGTAAGAAAACTGGGGATAATAAATCATAAGGTCTATTTAGTAGTTACAGACAGATAGCAATGTCTTTAGAATACACCCCACTGACTTTTGAAGTCAAAGACTACATTCCATGGAACAGTTTATGAAGACAGACCAGCAATGACAATTAAGTTTTACTTGAGTAAAACATGGACTCTGTCCCCAGTGAATGGAAATGTGGTATTTCTTATACCCAGGGGAGCACGATAATGGTTGCACTGATGTACTGAGAGTTCAGACAGGATTCTGAGAGCTCTACTGAGGCAACAGGAGTGCTTTACACTGAATTGCCAGCATGTGGGGACTGAAACAGAAAACTATAAAATACAAAGGAAATTTTAACAACACGAAAATATTAGTTAAGCCCACTAATAACTTACACCGATACTGAATTTATTCAAGTAGTTATTGCTTAAATGTATTGAAATGAGGGTAGTTAAGAAGCCTAGGAAGGGGTGCAAGGCTAGTGAGTTTAAAACCTTCCAGTTACTGAGGAATCAACATTTTGTACAACATGGCAGCTTTAAAACAAAAGTGAGTGAATGAAAGACATAACAATCAATCTGGGAGACCAGCTAAATGATTGGGAAGACCCAGCTGTGTTTATTGAACAAAGGTTCATAGACCAGGTTGGGGATAGGGGACAGACACAACAGAGTTTTTCATACAGGCTGTGGACTTTCCATTTCAAAGTGGCCATGCAATTAAATACACAGCACTTCAGACAGTGAATTTTGAATACAAAAGCAATCGTGGAACTGCCAGACGTAACACAAAGGGAACTCAGTGGGTTTGCCCTAATCAAGGTCAAGCCATTTTTTATTGCCCTGTACAACGCCGAGTATAGTTCAGACCATAATTGAAATCCTACAACAATTACTGATTTTGTGATGAAAAGAAATTTAGATGATATCTTTAAAGTAATTTTTTTTTTTTTTTTAATTTTTAGTCGTGATCTATGACCCATGATAAATAAAAATATAAAAACAAATCAGGATTATGCTTTAGGGTTATAGGACAGCGAACGTCGGTGCATGTGGATAATATCGGCATGCACAGAAGTGAATGGACTAAGGCTGAAAGCAGAGGTCTGTTTACGAGCTGCAAGAGCTGATATAACCCATACACAGACGCTTGCAGTCCTATAAATGTATAATATATGGCTTTATTATTCATAAACACGTTAAAAATACTGCGATATTTGTTTTCTAATCATTACCAACCTTTATTTAGCCCATTGTCAATTTCACTGGAAAGAGGGAAAACACTGATGAAGAGAAGCCCATTAAGCTGAGCTACTCTGCCGATTGTTGGTTGAATACAGAAGGTGAAATATGCGTGCAGAAAGATCCTGAGCTGTCTATACTGAAGAATATAATGCTGCAATGCAGACAATGTGGGACACAATATTGCAGGGGGTCCTACAAAAGGGGATTGTTCATTGGTTTGAAAATCTTACCAGAGGTGGTGCTGGGGATTGACTCTTGTGGTTGAGATGGATTTCAGTTTGCTGTCAGAATTGGGGGCAAATCCACGGATAATACCTAGAGGACAGGAAGAATATTTGATGTAAATGAAAGCAGAGTTAAATGTCACAAATGTCTTTAAAAAAAAAAGACACTCCCTGGCATTAACATACTTTTACCTACCTGGCATGCTTCATAAGAGTTTTCATTCCCTGAATAACATGAGATGCTAACTTATCATCAAAGTCTAATAACAGAAACATTTTTTGTTGAGTTAAAAAAGTGGAACTTGGAAACTCCCGAGTAAATGAAAGCAGAGTTAAATGTCACAAATGTCTTTAAAAAAAAAAGACACTCCCTGGCATTAACATACTTTTACCTACCTGGCATGCTTCATAAGAGTTTTCATTCCCTGAATAACATGAGATGCTAACTTATCATCAAAGTCTAATAACAGAAACATTTTTTGTTGAGTTAAAAAAGTGGAACTTGGAAACTCCCGAGTGGCGCATCCAGTAAAGGCGCTCCGCATGGAGTGTAGGATGCACCCTATAGCCTGGAGATCGCAGGTTCGAATCCAGGCTATGTCATTGCCGACCATGACCGGGGGTTCCTAGGGGGAGGCGCACAATTGGCCGAGTGCCACCCGGGTAGGGAAGGCTTAGGTCGGCAGGCCAATCCACAGTTCACCGGGGAGAAAACCGGGGTAAAAACCATTGCCGACGACCAAAAAAAAAAACAAAAAAAAAAAAAACTGGAGCTTACGTAAAATGATAGATTGAATGTAAACTTCTCACCAAATGACAAATAGTTCCTCTAAACCCCCCGGACAGCTTGTACTTTCTAAGTTTACATCTGAACTTTCTAATCGCTAAGAGGGACACGCATCTTAGCTTTCAACTTCATGTCCTGTAAATACGCTGACTGTAGACATTCATATGCCTTCCTGGCATTAGTAAAAACATGCCATAACGTGTTCATTGTGTTTCACCATCTTCATGTCAGGAAGTCCTGTGGTTTTCTTCCCATTCCACTCACTACTCTAATCTTTAAGCAATTCTGTTAGTTACATCTAGTTAAGAAAGCGGCAATAGACCCTATCACTGTGCACAAACAATAGAACCAAACTATGTGCACATTCAAGGCCTGGGTGGCAAAATGCATGTGCTACACTGAGGTGTATTACAGGACCTGGAGGAAGGTGGTAAGACCTTGTAAGCCTTTTACTCAGGTCACCAACTCAGGAAATAGTTTGTTGGTCTCAAACTAGCCCCAAGTGGACACATCGACAGTCCATGTCAAAACCAGAATGCAATTGGGCAGAGTCCAGCATATTAAGCAGTCTTGGTTGAGAGAGGCCCAGGACTGAATTGAAGAGGATGTTTAGGTCAAGACTCAGCTGCACTCACAGAGCTATGAAGCTGTAGCTACTGTAGCAGAAAACACAATTTTGTTAGGGAATCCAAAAACAAAGACAAGTAAACAAGCAAACAAACATAGATTTCTTTCCATTTGAAAATGTCCATCACAGTTGATGGCAGGGCATAACACGCAAGAACCAAAATAAAGGACAGTTTTGAAAATCTTTACCAGATGAAATAAAAGCACAGGGTCATATCAAATTCAACCCTTTCTGTGTTTACCACCACCCTGAACAGTAATTTTCCTGGTTTGCCCAACAAAGTTTATGTAGATCCAAGGAAATTAACATTTTATTCTAGAGGTCAAAGGCCATGACATTAGGGGCCTGCCAACAGGGATAGATGCTCTTGCACCAGAAATGTCAATCTCTGTGTTAGAAGGTCATGACAGAACATCCCAGATGTTCTATCAGCATAGACAAGCACTAATAATTGTAATTCTGAAGGCAATTTTGTGTTATGAAGCATCTGGTTACTATTAAGTTTAATAAAAACTGCATTGAGGACCAATCAATTAGGACATATTGACATTCCCAAGACAACTGACATACTGATAGTCTAATTTACAGAAAATGGGACATCTGCACACAATTTTGGAAAAATGTCCTTCCTCCCCAATTGATGCTTCTTTGAGACCATCAATCTTTTCCAGCAGTTGGATCACATCAACCTAAAAGGAATAGGACTCGCTTGCACTTGAACTGCAAAGTTAAATGAGGTAAAAATGATCACTTCGGTTCTAAAAGCCCATGCCCCACTGCAGAACGTCTAATATGTTTACAAAATCTTTTTGTGTAGAAACATTTATAACTGACATTTTATACTTGTGTTGGACATTAACAAGTTATTTTTAATAGTAAGGCAGATAAAAGACACCCATTATTTCCAATTTGAAAACTAACACAAATACGCGTAAGTACAGTTATGGACTTTTTCAATGATGTAATTCTTGTGTGATTCTACGACTTTGCTGTACTGTGTTTTAAAGAAAATGCATGTTTTGCTTCCTCTTGATTAACGGTTTAGACCAGAGCTGATAAAAAAAAAAAACCATGAAGTAAAACATCACTCAGACCCATTAGTTACTAAATACCTTTGTTGAATGGATAATTGTCTCCTCTTTAAAAATATGCAAAATATTTTATTAAGCAGTCCCACAAGTGAAGTGGTACCCCAAATATGATCCACTTGCTACCAATGCAGAATGACTGGGTGTGACACGATGGCTCGTGTGGGGACGTCAGGCCTGGAAATGTAGTGGTGCTCAGATTTATTAATAAATAAACAAAACAAAAGGTTTGAACAAAACACAAAAAACGGCATGGTGGCCAAAACAAACAGACAAGGAATAAAACAAGGGTAGCAATTGTTTTTAGATATTAGTTTCTTTATCTCCTGACTCGCGTGTCTCGTTCTGCCTCTGAACACACCAACCTCGATCAGCCAAAGCTGCTGGTTTATATTACTTAACCAATCAATCTGGAGACGGTCACATTCTGCGTGAGTTTAGCATGAATGGGGAAGTTTAACCCCATCCATGCTACAAAAACAATTAACAATAAAATAACATGTTTTTATGCACATAAACAATACATTTTAAATAATAATACAACAAATGATGTAATACACACCGGGGCAGGGTGTACCCCGTCATACTGGGAAGGCATTTTCTCTTCATTTTATATGAATGTAAGTTAGGAAGAGGTAGTCCATACCTGTCACAACTATGTGTAAACGGTATCCATTAATATGATTAGTCTGTTGATGGAAAACACCACAGACAGTTGTGAACCAGCACACTTTTCTATATTGGGTAACAGTCTGAAATGTAAACATTTTGCTCATTTTGCATGACATTGGTCATCAGTATGGATCTTTTAGCCAAAAAGGTTGGGCGGTTTTGTTTAAAGCATTCAGAAATGTAAAGGCACTATTATAACAAATGCTTTTGTTACATAAACCTCTTCATAGTGCTGATAACATAAACAATGTTGATAGGATTTCTTAGATTCTCCTCAATTCTTTATAAAACAAGCATGTGCTAATGAAAGTCATTGTATCATAATTGGACAGGCTGTTGTCTAACTATATGCAAAACTCTAAAATGACACACAGAAAGAAAGTCAGACTAAATTGTACACACCCTCGGTATGATTTAGTTTGAAGTTACTGGCAATAAGTGTCCATTTTCACCTCTATCTAAAAGGATACTGAAATGGCTATTTCCTGAGACACATAATGAGAAACCCTTTCCTATACTGGGGTGTGAATGGTTTGCAATGTTCAGCACTTGCTTGTTTAACTTATTTGTAAAAAAAAAAAATTGCAAACAATGTGCAAGTAACATGTACTTAAGTATCTAATTTCTATCTTGCTGGAAGAGTGTATTGTGTACTGCACAGTGAAGTACTGTTTAATCACAAATTGTTTGGTATTTTTAAAAATTCTAATATATCAATTTTATCCCCCCCTGTTGATGAAATCCCCTCCGAAGGGGATATAAAGGAGGCACTCATATATAAGTCACATATGTTTATCTTAAGGCCCAGACCATCATTTTAATGTTGCCTTTTAGTTTAAGAAGAATAAGCATTGCACTAAAGTAAAGCTGCACACAAACCATCTGTGATTCTTTCAAATTGGCTGGAGACAACTTAATTATATTAAATCCTTCTGTAAGTGCCTGTGGGATATAGCCCATCCCAATGAGTAGAGGACACAACCCTGTATTTTATTGCTAGAAGCACATGCAGTCAGACACTGCTTTCATGTCTCCACTTCAAAAGAGAATGAACTAGCCTTTTTAGGGCAGTTACCAAACATCTTGTAAAAAGGACAGCTAGGAATAATGAAAAGCAATTATTAAGCAAAAGCAGAGCCTCTTCCAAAAAAACCCAATGACTTCACCTTAGCTGTTATTATTATAATTATTATTATTATTATTATTATTATTATTATTATTATTATTATTTATTTCTTAGCAGACGGCCTTATCCAGGGCGACTTACAATCGTAAGCAAATACATATCAAGTATCAAAGTACAAGTAATAATACAATTAAGAGCAAGATAAATACAATGACTTTGGTTCAAGCAAGTACAAGTGTGACAAAATACAATTCAATAATACAGCAGATAACAGTGTCAGTGATAGTTACATCAGGATATGATTAAATACAAAGCTGTTGCACATGATGGATCTCTCAATAGTTAACCTATTCCTGTTCAACAAGGTTAGCATGTGTTTTTGCAACTTCAACTTTCTACTTTTTTTGTATATATAAAAAAAAGAAAATTGCTATTTTTTTTTTTACCGGTTTGTAATAAGTGTAGGAAGTTTTAAAAAAATGCCAAAAAGTTGCTTATTAACATTTTCTAATAATATTATTCTGAAAAAAATCTAAATCAGTGCCTTAAATGTTTGCAAGATTACAGGAGAGTTAAGCATTTATTTTAGGAAAAACATTATGTGCAGTTGTTTCATAATTTTGAATAACGGAGTATTAAAAAAAATGGATATACCAACTAGAACTGAAGTCTCATCACTAATAAGAAAAAAAACTGTTTACCTTTACAAAAATAGCAGTCTTTGCAGTTTAGCTAGTCTACTGTATGTTTATTTTCTCTTCCTATTTTTTTTTGTTAGTTACTATGATGGTGCTTTTGCTAAACCCTTTGCTAAATTATTGTAAAACTAATATTTCATACCGGCACACACACACACACACATATATATAGAATGCAACATGCATGATCACCTTTTTGGTCTAGAAGTTCGACTTGGATTCAGAGGCATTCACTTAAGTAAATACAGTATTCAACTTGAAACATAAGAACATAAGAAAGTTTACAAATCAGAGGAGGTCATTCAGCCCATCTTGCTCGTTTGGTTGTTAGTAGCTTATTGATGCCAGAATCTCATCAAGCAGCTTCTTGAAGGATCCCAGGGTGTCAGCTTCAACAATTTACTGGGGAGTTGGTTCCAGACCCTCACACTTCTCTGTGTAAAAAAGTGCCTCCTATTTTCTGTTCTGAATGCCCCTTTATCTAATCTCCATTTGTGACCCCTGTTCCTTGTTTCTTTTTTCAGGTTGAAAAAGGCCCCTGGGTCGACATTGTCAATACCTTTTAGAATTTTGAATGCTTGAATCAGATCACAGCGTAATCTTCTTTGTTCAAGACTGAATAGATTCAATTCTTTTAGCCTGTCTGCATGTGACATGCCTTTTAAACCCAGGATAATTCTGGTTGCTCTTCTTTGCACTCTTTCTAGAGCAGCAATATCCTTTTTGTAACAAGGTGACCAGAACTGAACACAATACTCTAGGTGAGGTCTTACTAATGCATTGTAAAGTTTTAACATTACTTCCCTTGATTTAAATTTAACACTTCTCACAATATATCCGAGCATCTTGTTGGGCTTTTTTATAGCTTCCCCATATTGTCTAGATAAAGACATTTCTGAGACAAGATAAAATCCTAGGTCTTTTTCATAGATTCCTTCTTCAATTTCAGTATCTCCCACATGATATTTATAATGCACATTTTTATTGTCTGCGTGCAGTACCTTACACTTTTCTCTATTAAATGTCATTTGCCATGTGACTGCCCAGTTCTGAATGCTGTCTAGATCATTTTGAATGACCTTTGCTGCTGCAACAGTGTTTTCCACTCCTCCTATTTTTGTGTTGTCTGCAAATTTAACAAGTTTGCTTACTATACCAGAATCTAAATCATTAATGTAGATTAGGAGTAGCAGAGGACCTAATACTGATCCCTGTGGTAAACCACTGGTTACCTCGCTCCATACATAAAATAACGATACAGTAGTTAAATATTTAATAACTAGAGACAAATCCCAATGCTCCAATTCAGTTTGACTTGTGTGTTAAGAGTAGAGACTTGTTCAGTAATTTAAAATAGTGGAACTGACTGCCCAGTTTACTTTTATAGGAATTCCAAGTAGGTATATCCTACTACTGTATTTACAAACAGTACAGATTCAGCATTATAAAGTCTACTTTTTAAATCTCAGCACAGCTTACCCTCCAGCAACTGAATGAAACTAACACCGCCCTGTACCTTTCACAGGGCCTGCCTATCATTTTGATGAAACTGACAGACCTGCACTTTCAAAATAGCTGCCTGTTTAACTTATACCTGATAGTATTAAGACACCGTACTAGTATTTTGATTTGATATTATGTTTTAATATTTAAAATATTAAAATATAATAGCAACATAGCAACAAAAATAGCTATATTATCCTTTGTTTAAATTTGTACTTCACTAGCACTCCTGTCCCATTTTTAAAACTCAAACCCCACGGCATTTTACTTCCACACCCTGTCAACAAAACTGACTTTTAATGACATGTTGAAAGTCACATAATTGCTATAATAACTTTAGGGCTGGTTGTGTGTGACTTGAGGGTCAGTATAAACTGCCTTCAAGACTTCAGACATTTATCTAATTAGGAGTCGGTTTATTTCTTTGCATTCTTAAAAAGACGCCACATCTTATTTCCCGACGATGTGTCTATTTACTTACGACTTCACACATATTGTTACCTGTAAGCAGATTGAAGAAGCTCTTGCACTTTGCCCTGTCTCGGATCAGCAGCGTGTAGGCGGCTCCACTGTCCTCAAACTCCGCTCTGATACTCTGGCTGCCCAGCCCCACCTCCAGGTAGCTTAGTTCTAAGATGCGATGGCACTCGCGCTTCTGCAGCCAATCAGACGGCTGACCTCTGTCAGGACACACAAACACTTCATGACAATAGCTGTTCAACCCTAGCAGCTCTCCAGAGTTCAATAATTCAGTTATTGGAATCATACATAACATCCAATGTTTTAAAATACATCCTTATTGTAAGCATGGTCAATCTTATCACTGGTCTCTATTCTTCTGTTGAAGATATTTTTGTTCTTTTACATGTACTTTATACTCCAATTTGGAATATTCTAAAGGGAGACCAGTTATATAATTGCTGTTCTAATAAGAACATGGATTTTAGATTAAGGAAGTTACATTGGTGGCTTTTGCACATTCACCAATTTTTTTTACTGGCTAAGCTGCACTAAGGGTGCAACGGCTAGAGTAAGAATAGGAGAATAGGTCGACAAGTCACCAATTAAAAAATATTAATAAATCATGAACTTGTCTGGTGCTCTGTTTGTGAACGTATGATTTCATAACACTTTAAAGAAACTTCACAGGGGAAGATTCAGTAAAAAAAACAAAAAAACAAACAAACAAAAAAAAAAAACAACAACTTGGGCCTTTAATATTATTTCTAATCCAGTACTTGGTGTAATCTTTTAATGAATATGTTTGGTGATTGAAGCCCTTAGTTTGTAAACAATTCTCAATTTCCCAAATGGTGGATTAAATGTTAAAGGGACTAGCCTTAAATAACCATGGTTTGCTTATAAAAGTTGTACTGCGTATAAATATAAATGCATACACTTCCGTACATATAGCGCAGGACACCAGGAAAGAAGAAGGATTGGAGACTGAACTGCTGTCCTACCTAATAACAGAAGGCACCCCCAGTATGGCAATGCGAGAAGCTCTTACTTCCAATACTTACTTAGCTTTTACTACCATCAATAAATAGTCCCAGAAGCACTGCTCCAGCTTGTAAATCTAACAGCTATCTGACAGGAAAGATTGATAAAGAGGTGGCACTTACTGTATCTCTGAGAAGATCTCCAAGACATAAATCCAGTGGTCTGATACGACCAGCAGTGAAGGAATCTCCTCTGGTTCTCCACATTTCACTGTTGACAGCTGCAGAAACACAAAACAGACGTTCACAATTAGATTAATGTTGGTCAAAATATAAATCAAGGCACCTACAGAGCTGCAGGGGTTATGTGAATTATTAGATTCAATTTCCCATTCGCGCAATGAATATATTGGCATTCTATTAATCTACACATGAAAACAGAGGACTCTTTTTTGTTTTTTGCAGAAAAGCCCTACGCAGGCTAAAAAGAGTTTTTTTCTGTCTCCCCCAGCTGTGGAGGAGTGGGAGTTATGCCGAATAGTCTTCTTTATGGGGTATTACAGTGATTTAACAGACTTGACAATTGTTCTAAAAAAAACAACAACCTGTATTTCAATGGGAAACGTGGATTGGAAACTTCTGACATTTAAATTAATTAATTTGATATGAACAGGGGAAGAGTGCATTTAATGGTCATAGGAGGCTGAGAAAAAGAGTTTTACATTCAGAGTCACCATCGTCAAACCTCTAATGGAGCCACCAACTTAAACTTAATGGAAAGTCTTTCTCTAATTAACTGAAGACATTGAGAAAAACCTCTAGTTGAAATGTTTGTCACTAAGTTTCTTGTCGCATTTCTAAATGTAACACTACTGAGTGTGTAATAGTTATGGATAATTGTGGCAGGGCAGCAGGAGAGAGTCCTGCACATATGAAAGGGGGCAGGGCAAAGCCCTACTGTTTAAATGTATTGTTTGTTTATTTTAGAACGGGTGCTTTAATTAATTAATGGCTGTGGTGTATTGTATTAATATTTAAAACAAATGTATTGTCTGGTGGGTTATTTAAATGGGGGAAGTTAGTGGGTATGATTTAAATGTATTTATTTACGTGTTTATTTACAACACAATGTTTTGTGTTTGTTATTGTTGGTTTGGATGTGGTCTGGCAGGGGTGATGGTTAGCAGTTTGTCCCTGCCAGACATCTCCGTGACAATGCGTGGTCAGCAGCAGATTAATTATAAACAGAGTTGCTGTCGACCACGCAAATATTAAAAACCCCATGCAGAACATGACCATCTCCCGATTTAATTAATTGATTAAATGTATTGCTAAATGGGAGATGGTCACCAATATAAAAGCCTGCAGCTCTCCCTGTTCGAGGTGTTTTGGCGCGAGAGAGAGAAGAACAGAGAACAAAACGAAACAAAAAAAAAAAAACAAGGATCAGTGAAGGCAACTGCCAAGCCTGACCTTAGGTCTATTGTTTTAGTGTTTGTGATTTTGTTTTGTTTAAAACTTTATTTTGTCTGTGAGCAGGTTTTTTGTGTTTAAATATTTTATTTATTTTTGTTTCAATAAAAACGGCCAAAGAGTGCGCTTTGCACCCGAGTACCTAAGTCTGTGTAGTTTCTGCTTCTGGCCTGACGTCACCATCCTCAGCCGTCACAATGATAATAATGGTACCCTATTCATGCTACCTAAATAATAAGCAAGCATCGCATTTTGAAATGTGACTGTGAAATGCATTGCACTCACATGGTTTCTATGTGAGTTCATCATGCATTATATAAGCAGTGTGGATATATGTAGGCTTGCTACTATTTGATTTTAATTTTTTTGCCAAAATCGACGATTAATATCGACATTTATTTTACCGTTTTTTTTTTTCAATCTTTATTTTTCCATTCAAGCAGAGAATGGGTGAAATCGACCGTGATGCTTTAAAAAAATAAATAAATAAAGACTTTTTATGCCATTGAGAAATGTCTAATTTAGCGAAATCCCTTTATCATATTCAATATTGCAATAAAACTATGGTTAGTAGCATTCTAATTGAAATAACGTTTGGTCACAGCAGAGCCATAACTTGTAGATATAGATCTGACCTACACAAAATTAAAAATGATCTCAAATAAACCGCAGCATATAAAAGTGTATTACACAGACTTTTATAGCATAAACTTACGAGTAAAAATAAAATGCACAAAACAAAACATTATACAGTTGAACAGAACTAACTGGCACTTATTATTCCAGTCTGAGCTCCCCCTCTCCTGCTTCAGCACAGCTGGACTGAATCAGAATCACTGGAAGGTAATGCAGACGGCCCGCTTCGTCCTGCCGCGGAGACTTCAGCCATCGGTCAGGGTATTGTGCACAATATTCATTAAGTGTTTTCCTCTTGCGCCCCATTTTCAAATCAAACTAGTAACTCTCATTGTATACCTACAGCAAAAGCCTACCTACACCTTAACCTGCTAATTTCAAAGTTGGCTCTTTGAATGACAGACGCTGTAGCTGGCAAATTAAAGTGCACAGTCGGTGCAGGTCTTGATAATTGACATTTAAGCGAATGAGAGCATTGTAGCGCTGCTTCAGTCAACGAGATCTGTCAGAACAGGGCAAATGACAGTGACAGTGAAACTACAGTACTAATGGACCACTGATATGATTGACAGCGACACCTGGCCATTCAGAGAGGTAAGGTGACGGGACAGACAGTAAGTATAAAAACTAGACAAACTAGAGATGATTTCTAAATGATTATTTATGGTAAGAAAATAAAAAATAGCGAGTGGTTTTACTGATGTTTATCCTATATCAATTTATTTCAGTCAAACTCATATTTTTGGGGAATTCGACGTTTAACGAGCTTTACTGATTAATATCGAAAAGTAGCAAGCCTAGATATATGTATGTGTGGTAACAAAGAAACAAAATAAAATACACCCATAACTTGGCATCCATCCACCTGGAATAACAGCTAAAATACAAACACCTGTTCTTTAATTACACCAACATAAATGATAAATTATCCCAATTAAAATAATTTATCCTGCAGACAACAGAACTTTTACTTGCTGTGGAGAGCTCCAGTTTCTAATTTATATGACTAATCCATCTTCACCAGAGTATTCATGAAGTTTGCTAATCCTCTTATGCAGTGCTATACAGGATTCCTTTGTAAAAGTTAAGAACTGTGGTAAAAAAAAAACGGGAGATAAATGAAACAGGGTTTTGTCTAGAAACATTACATGCATATTTGCGTCTAATCTAATCGTTCCACAACACTGATTAGCCTCCCCATTCATTTACTGCTCTGTCAAGCCTCTGCTTGCATTCTCCCCATCACGTAAATTAGATAACATCTATGCCATCAATTTAGGAAAGCAGTGGTAGTGTGGTGAGGCAGATTGATGAGTTTGATATAAATCATGAACTGGATTAGCTGTACTCTAGAAAAGTAAAAAATGTGTGACATATATACATGAGCATGACAGACTAATACAATCAGAGCATAAGGGTCACCTATTATTGACTGAGGGCCCAAAGAATGTAAATGTGATACAGAAAGGTGGACAGGGTTCCAAAACTCTCAATAACTTGTGCTTGTGGAAGACATATTGACCTACCCATAGCTCGGAACATAGAGCTCCAACGGGGAATAATACCCCATCAAATAATGGAAAGCTATAAAAGCATGAGGTACACACTACTGCATCTTATTTTGGCGCACAGAAAGCAATAAACAATAAAGTCGATGACTGGAACAAACCAGTTCCTGGTAAGTAAATATGCAGAGTTGTCTTTCACGAAAAGACATGGTTATACCATACCATCAACTACATTTTTATATATATATATATATATATATATAAGGTAACTGCAATTCTAGGGCAGCAGTGTGGAGTAGTGGTTAGGGCTCTGGACACTTGACCGGAGGGTCGTGGGTTCAATCCCAGGTGGGGACACTGCTGCTGTATCCTTGAGCAAGGTACTTTACCTAGATTGCTCCAGTAAAAACCCAACTGTATAAATGGCTAATTGTATGTAAAAATAATGTGTAAAAAATAATGTAATTGTATGTAAAAACAATGTGATATATTGTAACAATTGTAAGTCGCCCTGGATAAGGGCATCTGCTAAGAAATAAATAATAATAATTCTTAATAAATGTTCCAGTAACACTAAAGAAATAAGAAATAAATAATAAAGATCTTTTTCCTGATACACACACCAAATACGTGTCAAATTTGACACCCCTGCTGTGCAGTTAACACCTCCCTTGAATCCATCTCACGGTATTTGTTAACCGCTCTCTGTATTGGTTGTTGAACTGCTGTCAGTATGTGAGTCTGACAACCTGAAGGTGCAAGACTAGACACATGTGAATGTTTGTGTGCAAGAGGCCTGCAAGCAACACGTCTGTTTAAGAATATCTAGGTTTGACAGTGGGTAAGAAGATCAAAATAAAAGATGATTGCGCACATACTGTATATACTGTATCTTTTTCTACATCATACAGCTAAGGACGTCTTTACTAAAACAAAACAAAGCAGCGACTGTAACTGATTAACATTTTTTGAAAGGGTGGATACTGCAACTGAGGTTTTGTTTGCCATGGTTCATTATACAAATCCTCAGGTTTTTAGATGAATGGTAGAATTATTCAGCAAGAAGGTCAAAGGATATTACATATTTTTGTTGTAGTACTTGCAGGAAAAAAAACCAAACCACGGCACTATAGCTATAGTCAGGCATGTTTGCCTTTATCGTCTAGAAGCCAATTGTGTGGAGAGGGGTTAATGTGCACTGGGAACTACCTTAAGAACACCAAACTCATTTTCTTCAGACATTGGGTGGTATGTAGATCTGCCACTCTTTAAAAAGAGACTCCAGTACGTAAAATGTTCCTTGCCTTCAGGAAACACTGCAGCTCCTCTGTGTTCTCTTCAAACACCTCAACATCAAAGAACAGCTTGAGCCTGTGATCCACTCTCTGGAAATCTTCTGTGAAGAGGTTGTATTGAGCTGGAACACAGAGCCACAGATTAATCACAAAGCAGCTTTTAACCACCGTACAGCACAGGCTGGTGATTAAATACACTACAAAACTAAAAGTAATCTGTTGAACAAAGAAACAGCAAAACAGGTCTGATTAACTGCAGAATAAGTATGATAAAACTGCAAGGGAGATTAATTGCAGAACAAACACAACTGACCTTAGCTGTGCTCAAACACTTTAGATTAAGGAAGCTACTCTGGTGGCTTTCACACATTCATCATTTTTTTTACCGGCTAAGCTGCACTAAAGGTGGAACGGCTAGAGTAAGAATAGATGCGGTAAAAATAGGAGAATAGGTTGACTAGTCACCAATTAAAAAGAAAAAATTCATAAATCATGAGCTTGTCTGGTGCTCTGTTTGTGAACGTATGATTTCATAACACTGTTGGCTGTGTAAGATTTTAAAACTGCCTGGACTTTTCTAAAACCATTTATTAAATGTTCTAAAATGTAATTATACATGATAAAATGTCTAATCAATTACACTGTTTTAAATAGAATGTATTTCTGTAATAACTATTGTTATTTTTGGAGATGTCTATTTGTTATGTGTCTTTGTTGTCTTTTCAATGATTTCTATGTTATTGGATTGCAACCGCAACTGCCATTGTGTCCATCTGAAACCGCACGCTTCACAATTATTTCACAATTACGTGATGTACAATTAGTCGACTACCAGTTTCTGAGGTCGACTGTTTTGTGATACCCTCAATATGCAATATGCTACCCTCTATGTTCTGTATTATTCCCTGCTTATATGCCTGCTTGTTTTCCATTTTAAAATCCTCACCCTCACTTGACGCTTCCCCATATTCTGAAGGTGGTTTAGGTACCACCAGCATACTGTAGCTATAGCTCCCAGCCAAACTGTTTTCTTTACACAGGATCTCCCCCGGCGTCCCGCTGGTAAAGGAATCCCTCTTGTTCACAGGTGTTGAGGGGTCAGCTGTGCTGAAACTCGCTAGCTGTGTGTCCCTGCTATTAAATGAAGCCTCGCGGGCCTTGTCTCCCCAGCTGTCTCGCACCACCTCCGTCACAGTGTTCTCCTCTCCGATGTAGAAACTTAGGTTTCTAGCCGTGAGAAACGAGTCTGTTTCAGTTACGTTACTGTGTTCATTCATTTTCAACGTATCATTATCAGTCCCATTATCCTCAGAAACTGGGATGTTTTCTCGAGGGCTGCTGCTCATGGGAGACTCTGTCCAAACTCTAGCACCCTAAAGACAAGGAGAGAAGCATCAGTTTAATTCTTAACATGCAATGCTTCTTAAAATAATGCAGTCTCTACACCTTTCCTACCTTATACTAGCAGTCACATTTATCACAGCTTCTCATCAATGTGAAGTTCATAAGGCACTTCATTTAAGCATTTATAAACTGATAAACTTAGCTTATTCATTATATTTATAATGTTTACTAATTACCCCCAATGACTAATGACATGTTTCAATCTGCCACTGGAACCGATGTGAAAGCGATATGAAATTAAATGTGTTATTTCCATCACCAGCCCAGTTAGGATTGCGGGCTAACAGAACATCTCTTAAACTCGCACTGAAGGGGAAAATTGCCAGATTAGAATACAATGAAAAGGATGTGTTTTAAATCTCGGACTACAGAATAAACATCTTATGTATGCAGGCTGTGCGTATATTATACTGTCAGGGAAATACTGGAGGTTGATGAATTACAAAATGTAATACATATGGGTAATCTTAAAACTTCTGTGCAATGTCCAGTTGAAGATTGCATTGTAAACTGCGCTGCAGGTGGAACTGGTGACAGCTCTAGTTTATAATGGAATGAGATGAGTTTTACAGGCTGGTTCCATGGTGCTGATAGTAATGTGGCAAGAATTATTTGTGGAAAGGACCATTTATTTTCTTATGTTTAAGTAATTATATGAATTGTAATACCAAGTAATTTTAGTACATTTTTTTTCTTTGACAGCTTTCACATTTTTGCCACAAGTTTTCAACCATTTCCTGTGTGATCCCTAGTCCCACCGCCCCACTACTGACCTGCTCTTCTGTGGGAGGGTTGCTGTCAACAAAGGCGATCTTCAGCATGCTGGAAGTCCTTTCTGAGATGGTTGGCACCGGGCTGCTGGTGCAACGTTTTGATTGGCTGGCAAGCTGGACCACATGGTCACTGGTGCATGCTGGGCAGACAAGAGCTGTGCCTGTTTGGGAAGAGAAAATAAACCCTAAACCGTGTGTATTGGGGCAGTAACGTCAAAGCAAGAAGTTAACAGCTCCACATCTATTTTACAAGATGCCAGACAACAAACAGCAGTAAGCAGCAGCCATGCCTGAGCCTTTTAAAAGGGTGCGAACAATGCTTTTAATTGAGGAAGCTCAGCTTTCCTTGAAGATACATACTGTGGCCTCTTCAAAGCAGATTTTTAGACAGCCCCTACATCAAATCACCCCTTCTGTCCCACACAATAAAACCTTGATATAAAGTGAAGTAAACAAAGCTCAACAGGGGAAATGTTATTGGGGCTTTTTAAGATTAATCACAATTAGAATATCTAAAGCTTGCCTTTACTCGTAGCTCAGCTGAAGGTATCTGGCATGCTGCGCTCTCTCGTTCTAGTGCAATAGAAACCTAGAAGGCTCCACAGAAACACCAGCGGACAGATTTTTCTTTTGTTCCTAAAACCTGTGACTAAAACTAACTGGTTTAATCTAATTTAGTTCCCCTTATCATTTATTCAGTGGGTGATTTTGTTATGCATATATTTATAGGTGAACTCTTGACCACACAGCAATGTTGAGGAGGATTCTTGGAAGTGTATGAAAGTGGCTCTTAGGGTATGTACATTATATATATATATATATATATATATATATATATATATATATATATATATACACACACACACACAAACTGAAAAAGTGCATAGTAAGGGGGGAAAAATTCAGATAAGATGGATAGGATATGATAAAAAAAAATAAAAAAAAAAAAAACATTTTCTCATCTCTCATTGCACAACATTATTCTCACAAGTCCCTATCATTTTAAGTTTACTTCATTTTTACTTTCGACTGAAGTGTAGGTGTGGTCCTAACAACAGCTTCACAGGAAGTTGGCTTTTTACCAGTGAAAGTCTGGAGAAGTAGCAAAATTGTGACTTCAGAATCTATTTAGACCCTATAAAAAGTAAGAAAATTGATTTAAAGACTTGGTTATAATACCTGTGTAAATACTATGCATGTAGATTTACATACAGTAGTATGAACCCATTACCCTCTAGAAAGAAAGGTCATGTGAACTCAGCAGACACTCCCTTTTAAAACCAGGGGAGGATTTTAATAAAAGATTAATTTTGTAAAGCTGTTGAATTCACAGACCTGGATGAAGATAGTGTGTTGTATGTCAAAGCTCACAGCACAAATGCTGGGAACAAGCCTGCTGGGCCCATTGAGGCTTGACCTCGACCATTAGCCTCAGAGCAGTATCGGATCATTCATTAATGTCTACATGATTTTACCTGGAGTGTCTTATAAAACAATCCTTGCATGTATTCCTCTCTGCATAAACTGTGATTCAAAGCTACTTTTACTAAGCTTTCGTTTGGGGGCTTTCTTTTCTGTTATTAATTCAGTGCTAATGAAAGATGAAGTCGAGGCCAGAGCCAGTAGACATCACGAGAGCTCTATAAACAATATTCTGTACCTCAATTCTGACCTGAACACCCACTGCCTGTCTTTCTTCTAATTGTGACAAATTGTAGGGTGTCAGGTACTGTATGTTGATTAATGTTCGTTTGAACTCATTTCACTTGTGGCCTGAAAAAAATTAAACTATTAAACTCAGGCTTCCACAGGAGAAAGGCATGAAATAGTGAATTATTTCAGAAAGTAGGACTAGACGATAGGTAGAGCAGTGGCTTATATTTGATAACTTAGGTTAACCTGATGCCACTCTGAAAGCTGGACCAGCCTGCTTGTACCCAGACTGCTGTAGCTGTCTTAACAAAGAAAACCTGAGAAGTACACGAGTGTAAAAAAGAAACAGGGATATATACACGTCTTTTACCTCTAATGGCATTAATTAGAACCTGCTTCGCATGTGGACATTAGTCAACATCACCAAGCCAATACACAGTTCTGCAGCATTGAGAGTTGCCTCAGATTGAGTTTCAGAGACATAATGGACAAAACATTAAAAATAATAACTGTTTTAATAGCTTGGTGTTTGGTTTCCATGGCTGCTGACTACCCACCATCATGAGTTCAGGGACCCCTGCATAATTAAGCAGTAGGCCTTTTTATATGTGCTTTTACTGAAACCTGATACCACTACACACATTTGTTTTGTGAATTTTCCATCATGTACTGACCATTCTAGGTTGTTTTAACTTTTCCATATGTTATCTGGCATGTGACAGCTCACCAGTGGAGAAGGGGTATTGGAGTGGAAGATCCCCAGACAGTTACTTTCAGCTACTACAGTTGCTTACCAGCTGTCGGTGCCCCTTCCTCTAGCTCCTCCCCTCGGGCCTTGCTGAGAGAGTGGAGCCTCCACTGCTCCTCAGGTTTTCCTGGTGTGAACTCCAGCTTACACTTCAGGCACTGCAGGCGCACAGACTCGGGCTCCAGCTCCAAGAACTTTTGCACATTCTCCTCTGCAATCTTAGAGAAGGCCTCTGTTAAGGACTAAAAAATAAATAAATAAATATATAAACACACAACACTGAAAAACTGTACCACCAGATTCCCAATTTGTACTGGCAACAACTATACAAACATGACACTGAGGCTTATTTTATGAAGTTTTCTTTCAACTTAAAATAATAATAATATTAATATTCTTCAAAGCAAAAATAGTTGCAAACAATAAAATAAACTAACATGCTAGCCGCAGCCATATATGCACATGTTTCACTATATGAATGCACTTCTCAATCATCTGACATAGATCAGAAAGTATAAAAGACACACAGCCAAACTAAATTGCATGAATGCAGTTCAATATTGCAGCAACAGAGCTCCTCTAGAATTGGTAAGGTTAAATCAATGTAAAGTAAGGTTCAATCATTTTGAGATATTTTTGTTTACCATTCATAGTTTGTTAAACATACCTTGAACCAAGAGATGAGAACTTTGAACCAGTCCATTAAAATGTATTCGCATAGGTGTGGCTTGACTGGCAATCTTCTTGTAAAATTAAATACATACCACCTCTCTCTTGCTAGACCATGTAATATCTTAGGCCTGAATTAAATCAAAGTTTATGGTGTAGCCATAGCCATATGCTGCCATAGTTTTGATTGAACCAAGGCCTTTGTTTAAAGCAAATGTCATTTAAATATGTATTTCATTTCCTTTGCTACTGGTACTTTATGGGTTTTGCCATAATTCTGAGTGGTTCTTGTTGCTCCAATATTAAATCATTACAATTTTCGCTTAATCTGTCTTACCTGGCTTTCAGCCCAGAGACACCACATTTAAACAGGCAGGAAGTGGCAGAGTTAAAAGGTCATATTTAAATGTAATGAGGAAGGCTGTTCAGTTCCTGCACCTTCTCCAGACAGGTTCAAAACAAGTTCAAAGCCAAGCAGAGTTAAAGAAAAATGACAACTCAACAGACTTAGTAAAAACCGAATGATATGAATTGTTATAAGGCGGTGGCCTATGTTTGAAGTAAATAGTTTGTTCAAGTATAGAGCTTGATGTTTCTCAATAACCACATGATGACAAAGGAAAAAAAAAAAGCACAGATTGTGCCACTCACACTGCCTGTCATTACTTACCTGCAAGGCCTGCTGTGGGTTTTCATCTAGCATGACGTATCGCCGCCTCTGCCGGTCCCTGCTGACATAACTGAATTGCAGTTCCAGTGATGGAAGAGTTTCCTCCCTGCCCTGGGGTAGAAGAGGGAAACAATCAGCCACCCACTCAAAGGAGTCTAAAGCCAAACTGGTCTAAGGCCACCCCTACTCTAAAAACCTACATTGGTGTAACCAGGCCCCTTTTATAATCCCATGTTAACTCCATTGTTACATTTATCACCCTGACATTATACATGTAACAATAAGACGAACATTCATACAACTGAAAAATATGCCCCTAAATGGAACATGTAAATAGGAATGGCTGCCTCGCCTGAATACAGGAGCTGTTATTGTTGAACTACCAACTGTGACTTTTCAAAGAAATGTACGTGCTGAATACACCTTTGCAATTCAAGCAGTGACAGTAGCAGACGTCATTATCACTGGCAAATGTGAAAAATATGTCTGGAAGGTACATTTTTAATTTGTTCACAGTCGTTAGTTGGCCCATTCCATGAATATGTAACGTGTTATTTTTTTAGTCGCAATTTCTGTGAAAATTTGTTATCTACATGTAATGGGGCACCTTTGCATGCAGTCTCAAAGACAGTGGCCAAGGGTTTTAGGCCATGGAGATGCAACAGTTTCTACCTTTCCTGGTTGGTCTCTAAATTCCAGAGCAGCTTGTCATGCTGCACTGCTTTGTGGGGAAGCTTTAAACTGCCACTTCCTGTGCCATCGCTTCTCTATAGACAGTCGTCACTTTTGAGACTGCTCCTATCTTTTATGCAGTCTTGGACACGGAAGCACCTGCCAACTGAAATCCAACTATGAGCCCTCAATAAGACTGTCATATATGCTGTCTAACTCTCCATGACGTTCATGTCAGAATTTTCATTTATAATAATCAGTCGTGCGAGGGACAGGTAAAATATAATTTTTGCCAAAACCCTGTGGGGTTTAAGTATGAATTCTGGCAATTTCATTCACAGACATTAAATGCACTGCACATGCTCACACCGCAAATAGAAAATACAACTCCCATACTTTGCTGCCATTGTCCCAGTATCCAAACTCCTCACAAATTCAGAACCACACTGACCTTTTCTCTCCAGGTGGCCTGGGAGGTGTTGACCTCTCTCAGACTGTCAAGCTCCAGTCGGGCCAGGACCCTGGCACTCTGCAGGTCTACCTCCACTGCGTGCCGAGGCTTCACCCGGAGGAAGAGCCGCGAGCCGCCCGACTCCGGGAACTCCCTGTCGGGCACGACGCCTACCACCAGGGGGTGGCAGAGATCCACTGCAAGAGAGAGAAGAGCTTGATAAAAACGCTGGTCATCATTTGATTAAAACATTTTTATAATTAAAAGTATTGTCTGTGACATTCAAAAGCAAGGAGTATAATATAAAAAAAAAAATCATGTCTATTTTATATATATATATATATATATATATATATATATATATATATATATTATTTTTTTTTTCTGGCCACTTGCCACCACAGGTTTTCTCCCTGTGCAGAACAGGCATCGGGACTCCACCTTACCAGTATAATATATTTGTGTGTTTTGTTTTGCAGTTTCTTTTAAACTATACTTTTCAACCAATTTATGAAAGGAGTTGGTTTTAGTAATGACTATGTGTAATTTCTCTCCCCTTTGCAAGTGAGATTTTGGATAAATTTTCAAGTTGCAGAGGGGATGGAAATTTTGGTCTCACACCCTTAGTGGTAATTTCTAGAGGTCCTTACACACCCAGTGGTCATTTCTGAAAATTTAGGAGCTAGAATTCTCCTTGCCTTCTAAATCGTCCTCTTCATCTTCCTCCTCCTCCTCTCTTCTTTTTTCAATCATCGCCTCTCTATCAAATTCCTGGACACACTCTTCAAGGGTTGGATCTGACCCCTCAAGGACAGACTCCACCCCCTCCTGGCTATGCTCCTCCCACTCCAGGGTAGACTCACTTGCTTCTACCTCAGGCTCTGCCTCTCCAGGTTCTGATGTCACCTGGGTTCCGTTCGGCCTCTGCTCTGGAGAGACACGCATTGTCTTCCTGGGGTTGCCTGCTGTTTTTTGTTGGTTGTTTGGACTGTGGCCAGATACTGTAAGAGAGCTGCTGCTTGGGCCTGCTTTGGGCTGTGCCTCACTCGCCTCCTCCAGGTGGTGTTTATAACGCAGCCAGTCCTCCCCCAGCTGGTCACGGAAGCTATCCATCTGTTCGATCTCCTTCTGGTGTCGTAGGACTATGTCTGCGAAAAGATTAGAAAACAAATCTTCAGCATGTGGAAACTGATTTCTTTATAAAAAGCTGGTACAGTAGAGTCAATTATCCGATCTTTGATCAACCGTACTGTCTAATCCACCAAACGCTTCTGCTGCTAAAACTTTTAGCTGCCAAAAAAGGAGCAGCAGACTGAGGCAAATGAAAGTTACAGAATTATTCAAACCACTGAAACCTTAGGTGGAGCATTGTGTGCTTTAAATTGTTGCAGTTAAGCAAATTAAAACAAACAGTCACCTCGTTTTTGATTTTTCTTCTATTTCGTCAGTATGGCTGGAGATCCTGTCTATGTTATTGAGCAGCTAAGAACTTTTATTTTATTCATTTCAATTGCACGTTATTACAATGCCTTATCAAAAGTAACATTTTACTGAATTTTCTAAAGTTTAATGATTCCTAAAGTTCTATAATGTGTCAAAGTTGTACTGAATTGTATTCTTTGATGATTTTCAAAGACTGGTATATGGTATGTTTAATTACAGTATTTAATTACCTTAACTGTAGGTGTTAAAGTTTTACTGAATTGCATTAATTTAATGATATGTAAAGCTTTGTAATTTTGTATACTTAATGTAGAATAGGCTACTAGCTATATATCATCAGTAGGTACTTATGTACCAAGTAGTTGTGTATGTTAACTTTATTCTATACATTATTAAAAGGTACAGTAATTGTTATTAATAGCTGTTTGATTATCCATACAAATCGATTATGCGAACTAGTATCGGTCCCAATTAGTTTGGATAATTGACTCTCTACTGTATTAGGATTTTAGACGCTTTTTTGGCAGTGGGTTCTATTTCAATGATCTAAACAGTGGTGGATCTAAATACCACCACTCTTTATATTAATATTAACTCCTCAGGGATGATATATTGACCACTTTAATGACATTATTATATATATTAAAAACGTGTACATTTCAAGTGAAGAAGCATTAAGATCAATCACAGTTTATCATTAAATACAACTGGGTTTTACATATATCTAGAAAACTGCTTATCCAGTTGTGATAAAACTGATAAGGAAAGCCTTTAGAATATCAGATAAAGGATGCCAATAGGATTTCACTTGAGGATCAGTTATCTGAAGTCAGCTTTTTAAAACAAATTCCATTATTGGTAGGAAACAACAATGTTGGCTCCAGACAATAAGCTACACACCTTATTTAGTAAGAAACTACCGCAGCGAAGTCAGTGAAACCCAAGAAATGAATTTTTAGTCAGTAAAGGCCTATATAATTAAAGTAGATGTTAAATCCTTGGTTTACAAAAGTTTGTTCAATCCAATGGTTTGTATACTTGTATATAGGTTGCATACCATTTACCTTACCTTATGGATAATTGTATTCAGCATTATATACAAATAATTTATTATTATTATTATTATTATTATTATTAGTTTATTTAGCAGACGCCTTTATCCAAGGCGACTTACAGAGACTAGGGTGTTTGAACTGTGCATCAGCTGCAGAGTCACTTACAATTACGTCTCACCCGAAAGACGGAGCACAAGGAGGTTAAGTGACTTGCTCAGGGTCGCACAATGAGTCAGTGGCTGAGGTGGGATTTGAACCGAATGAATCAGTTATTGACTGTGTTGCAAATAAAAAAAAATGCCCAAGCTTAGAAAGCCAAAGAAAGATCGGTTGTCCCTTCTAACATTTCACTACAATTTATAAAAGAGGGCTTTACCAGGTGAGGTATACTGGCTCTTGTGATCATGGTCTGTGTCACTGGGTTCGGAAATACTGGCTCTTCTCACCTTGATCTTGCTCTAAAAGAAGGAAATGAATTTAAAAATAATTCACACTTGACCTCTAGATCACTGGTATTATCAGGCAAACAGTATACAGATATTGACTGATTCAGGATTAAGCTTTCAACTAAAGGATTGAAAATGTGTCTGGGAGGTGTCAGACTATCGAGCTCCAGCCAGACCAGGACTTATCTCCCGAACCAGATGCTGATCTAAGGGTTTAAATCTGTCCCGACGAAGTAACTTTACAGAAAGCTTCTCTAGAGCTGGTGTTTTAGTGGAGTTCTCTTTCCTGTTCTAAAAAAGCTGCAGTTTTTCAGTGTTTTTGTCACTTCCACCTGAATTCTGCCTCATCTGTGAGCAATACTTTTTTTATTTGTATAAAAGGTACCTGAGAGAGAGTTTAATACAGTCTACATACCTTTTCATTTTAAATGAAGCAACACATTACTGCATCAGATAATATATTGGATATTGAATTTGCTGTTCTTTTCTCAACTGGAATTATTCATACTTAAAAAAAGGTAAAACAGTATTTAAAATTAGAAACTTTTCTAAAATAAGAAAAATATGTTTGGCAGTGGATGACCACCTTCACAGAGCAAGCAGTATGTGAAATAAATCATCCATTCAACAGGTAGTGGTATTGGGCAAGATGAAGAATTACATGCTTTTCTCCAATAGTAACTTCCACATTCATTCACGTGGTTGTGTGTTATGGATACCTTGGATTTCTTGCGGGAGAGCCTTGCTGGCCCACTTTCACTCTGGGACATACTGTCACTCATGTCACCTCCTCCACTGGACACTTCCTGGTTCCCCTTCTCAGACAGTATCACTTCCTGGGAGGAGCTTCGCAGAGCCCGGCCAATCAGCTGACCTTGTTTCGGCAGCACCTGGAATGGAAGGAATAACAACTAAAGTGAGTACAGGGTCTTACCAACGTCGTCTCCGTTGCTCACTTTAGCAACAAAATAATTTGTCAGCTTTTAACCGTCTCCCTGTGTTGTGTGTCATGATAAAAACTGCAATGGAGTGGCACTTATTTTCCTTAAGTGCTTGACTTTACAAATACAAAGCTACAAGAACGTCTTTAGCAAGTCTCATTACAATTGGGCAAGCGATTCTCTTAATGAAAACAATTAACTGTGACAGAAAGACAGGTGTTCAGACAGACAACTTCCATACAGATTATGATACGCTCAACAACTTGTCCTTAGCAAGGTTCATCACAAACAGACAAACAGTTCTCTAGTTATACGCGCGACACATCTACCTGCAGACAAATGACTGTCTGTACTGTACTCGTCTCCAGGGATAAGTGTGAAACAGATGCACATTTTGAATGCAGAGTACAATATTAGTACCATGAAATCATTTATGAAATATTTGGTTTAAATACACACATATAATATATGTAGTGCTGATAAAAAAATAAAAAAAAAACAACTTTACTCACCGCTAATTCAGAGAACGACAGAGTACTCCCATCCAACTTGAGCTGCAAATGAAATAGATCTTCAGTAAGGATGATTTTTTAAAACCCTGGCAAATGAGGAAGAAACCTTTTAAAAAGTTTCTTTTTAATTTTCATGGGGAACTGTTTTCTGCTTTTAATGGTTGCGAAAATCACAGGACAATGACGACAACAGTTTAGTGCACGTCCATCGATATCAAAGGATTCCATTTAATATATATACACCTTAAAAAGGTCATAACATTCACATTTGGTAAAACTATGTGGTTAAAATGTTATAGGCACACTGTTTATATCAATCAAATATTTATATATATATATATTTATTTATTGTTATCTTTTTTTGGCAAATCTGAGGCAATATATTGACCTTTTTTTTTTTTTGATGCAAGCGTTCAGATCATATAGCCAAGCATTAAACCTGAATCTGTATGTGAAGGGACAGTGTACCACCGACAGATAACCCCAAGTCCCAGTTTGTGAGCTCCATACTCACTGAGCAGAGTACAGTAAAAAGCGGATACTCACTTTGAGGAAGGCTGCTTTCGGAGAAATGTGTCTGACAGTGGTGGCTCGGTGAGTGCTATGGAAGTACAGCGGATTTCCCTCCAAGTTAAGCTGATATAATAAACAGACACTTATTAGGACTTCATTTTGGGAAATTACAAAACAGCGTCTTCATTTTTTAAAAATACATTAAAAACATAAATATATAAAGCAACTGCTACAGTAGTTCATTGTATCTTTAATTTCCAGATGTAACAGTCATTTGGAAGTACTAGCTTACTTTGGTAGTGAAGAATTTCCGTAACTGGGCCCCTAAAGACCACAATGCTCAATTAGAACTGTCAAACATAACAGTCTACTGAAATGCGTTTAAGTATCCATTACTTCTTTATTTCAGAACTGATTCTATTCAGACAGAAATTAAAGGAGCGCTTCATTCAGTCTACATAGATATTACAATTTTTTTTTACAGATTTAAAGTTGTAGCTGCTTTCTGGTAGCAAACAACTTCCGGTGCTGTAGGTCTATGTTTTAAAGCCTCAGTTATCACTCCTTTAATTATCTTTACATGTACAGTATGTGTCGTGCTGAATTCGAAGTGTTGATGTGAATTGCTTTTGTTTTCAATTCACTCTCATATTGAATTTATCTATGTGAATTTATCCTCTCGTTCTGAACAGTTGCATGGGACTGAGATATCGAACAGTAATACAGAAATGACGGAAATCTAACACATTTTATCTTCAACTTTCGTATTTAAGCCACATATATTCTAATTATCTAACTATTCGATCAGCATCACACAACATAAAGTATCTTTCATTTAGAACCCAAAATTGTTCTGAACTCAGTAACAAATATACATTGTTATTTACTTCCCTGTTACAACTTTATGACCTCCTACTTTTAGAAGGAATCAAAATGACTTTTATAGTAAGAAGATTGCTACACATCCTTCAGGATAGGTTGGATATGATTAACATCCAAATTGCTGACTTTCCTGCCCCACCACCGCAGGACTCCTCAGACTCAAACAATACATGAAAAGTTATTGCATTAAGCCCCTACACTGCAAGCTGATGACCAATTACAAGGTTCAGCTCAAGGGAAGAATCATTAAATACAGTTGTGAAGAACAATAACTCAAAGCAGTCTGTATCATGGCCTGAGGTTAAACAAACTGCACACCATCAATGTAACTTAACTAAGAAATAGAATACAGCTGTGCACCACATGTGAAATCACAAGTGTACAGCCTATACAGCAGAAACCTCACAGCAGCCATATTAGGAAGAGCTGGAGGTGGCGCTAAACTGATGAGAAAATATAAGCTCTTCAAGGGGAGTACCATTGAGCACCTTTGAGTACCATGGTATACAAATCCAACATCTAACAGTGCAAGCAAGTCTCTTTACATTATTTCTGTCTGTAAAAACTAGGATCGTATTTTATAAGTCAAGTAGCTTCATTTTAATCGCATATTGAATGGTGTTTGAAATCATTCTCAGTGATTCCAGGGTTCTGTTGTTCCAATACAGAGTTAGTATCATGTTTCTCTAAATCTGCCTTTACCTGGCTTTGAACTTGTCTGGAAATTCTTTCAAATCATCTCAGACTCCCCTACTCTTCTACATAGAGAGAGTTGGTGGGGCTGGCAGAGTTGAAAGATCATATTCTCACATGATTTGAAATTAAATATTCATTGTGGTCACTTAGGATTCTCCAGCCAAGCTCAAACAAAGCTCAAAACCAGGTGAAGTCAGATTTAATGAAGAATTAGAGCAACAAAACCCAGAATCACTGAGAACGACTGCAAACGCCATTAAATAGTCAGCAAAATGTACATTAGATAATTTAAATGTGGGTGGTTTTAAGATCTTTTGCCATTTAGATCAATTGTATACCTGAGCACACTGTGTCTAGTGGGTGCAGTGTTCTAGCCTGGGAGTGACTCACCTGATTGAGACAGTGTAGCTGCGAGAGGGGGGCAAGCTGGGTGTGCTCCAGAAGGAGGTTATACGCCAGGTCGAGGTGCTGTAGAGAGGAGAGGTGCTCCACGCCTGGAATATGAACAACACAAAGTCACAAGCCCTGACAAGCATAGTCCATTCCCTCTTGTCCATCACCCAGTCTTGTGATGATTGCAGTCTTTTATTATGTGACTTTCGCAATTGAGAGAAACTGGCAACGTTTTTGGCACTTATATTAAAGGATAAGTAGCCTCTTACTGCGATTCTTACTCAGGGTTCTCTCCAGGCCTTTTCAGCCGGGCCGCCCGGCAAAGTGGCTGTCAGCGCCCGGCTGAAAAAACCTGATCCGCCCGTCTTGCAGATGCTATTGTGCCTTTAACAATAAGGACTGATTGCGCTTCTACCAGACTAGATCACTTGCGCGTTGCTGGGTGAAAAAAAAAAATTTTGGAACCACATCAGATAGTTGAAGGGGTGGGTTTTCTGTGTGTGTATTTTTTTATACACTTATATCGCCGAATATACAAAGTAAATGATTTTCAGGAACTATGGAAAAACATGAATAAAATAATAGCTTATGGTTAATAAAAGGCTCCAGGTATTGAAGTGTTTCTATAGGTGCTACTCCCCCTCCCCTCCTTACCCCTTACCCCTTACCATTGATGCTCTCCAGTTCATTGTTGCGGAGGATGAGGGTGACCAGCTTGGCTCGACAGCTGGGACTGAGTGTTGGCACCTCGGTTAGAAAATTGTACCCCAAATTCAAATGCTTCAACTCGCAGAGAGGCTGCAAACAACAGCAAAAAAAAGGTATTGCAACAAACTCTGGTTTAAGTTTCCAAACACCCTCTTTACCAGGATTCCTATAGAAGTTAAATATGTTTAACAATTCCACTTAATCCACATAAACACTAAATTCATTCTATTCTCGGTTCTATCCATCACCTTAGAGTACTCTCTGTCAGGAAATGTTCTTAAAGGCCAGTGAATAACAAGTATAGTAATACTAAAAGTGTCTAAACCAGGAGTCAGAATCAAGATCTCCTTAATCCTAGATGGAGACTAACTGCTGTCTTGCTAAATAATGCTAAGCACATGTGCCAATGAAGATAAATGGGTGGGGGTGTAATTCTAATACTTTAAAAGGTTCTGTGAAAACACTTGACATGACGCAACATAAAGCTAGTCAATAAGAACCTATAAATTGTAAAGACATTGTGAAATGATCCAGGAAGTGAAGCAGTAGCAGACTTCCTGGAAGGCAAGACCAGCTAACTGGGAATTTTCTTTTCCCTAGTGTCATATTTTATAATGACAATTACAAACAAAACTCAAGTTCAAAACTGCACATTTAAGGCCTTTATAGCAAATGGAAGTGCCTGACCAGTAAGATTACTAAATGTGGTCAGCTTAAAGGGACCAAGGTGTAAAAATCAATAGTGCATGTTTATTTTTGTCTCTTAAAATATTGACATGGCATTTAGATTTGTCACAGTTTAGATCAATTAAATGGACCCCATGTTGTCTCATTTTCAAAAATATTTTTTAATAAGCCATTGTATAATCTTTACTAGGGCAGTGTTTCCCAAAGTGTCTTACGATTGAATGTGTTTTTTTTTTTCAAACTCATTGCTAATACTTGAGAAAATGAAATCAATTTGATTTGGCGGTTTCCAGTAAGACAGTTTTGTGAATTGCGTCACACCTGAGATTTATTGACGTAGCATAAAAAGAAAGATGTATTGTTTGTGCAGTGGATCAGAATAGCTTTACCAAGTATTTTATTGAGATGGATGCCTTTGTTACGTGCAACAGAAAACAAGAGGATGACGGAGTTCAAGCATCTACATCCAAGTCATTGAGCAGATCATGAAAATATAACCCAGATTACATTTCTTTTGGCTTTACTGTCAATGTTAAAAACGGAGAACGGCCACAATGGGTCATCTGTTACTCTATTTTAGCAGCAGAAAGGATGGTGCCCAACAAATTAAAGCGCCTTTTGAGAAAGACTCAAGACTCACAATCTCCAAAATTGAATTGAGATTTGATGAACTGTGTTCTAACAAGCACGCACATCCATCCCATTAGGTAAGTGACATTACTACATGTAATTAATAATTAATGTAATTAATTAAATGAATAGAAACAGATTTACGTTTCACACTGTCACACTCTTTTACATTGTACTTTTTGATAAAATGATACCGGTGTGTCACACAATGTTTTGGTGCTGAATAAGATGGTGTAAGCTTGAGAAGTTTGGGAAACACTGTTATAGGGACATCCAGTAAACCAGGGGTGTCAAACTCCAGTCCTCGAGGGCCGCACGGTCTTCTGGTTTTCATTCCAACTTAAACTCTCAATTAACATAATTGATCTAATTATTTGTTGAATTTGACATATTTTATATTTTTCAAGGTCTTTTACAGTTGATGGTTTTAAAAATGCACTTGATTCAAGGTACACTACCTACGAAACATTTTGAGGCCTGAAGAGAAGTGTTAAATGTGTCCAGTTAATCAAATATTAGACCAATTAAGTAACTGAGAGCTCGGGTGGAACGAAAGCCAGAAGACACTGCGGCCCTCCAGGAACTGAGTTTGACACCCCTGCAGTAAACTGTTACTGATATGACAATAGCATGTATAACTTCCTATACTACTGCTGCAGATAGCAGCTGGGGTAAGCCAATCTTGCATACAACAAGCAGGTCTCAAAAAGGGTTACATGACATAACCACGAGTCCAAGATCGCACCGACATCACCGCGGGGGCCATTACCATGCCAGCCTTTACAGTGACTGCCCATAACAGCGCTATGACATCACCGGGCCGGCCATTACAGCGACTGCCCATAACAGCGCTATGACATCACCGGGCCGGCCATTACAGCGACTGTTCCCATACAGCTCCATCATAACTAGACTGGTAAATACGATAAGTAAAACCTCCATGCAATAAAAGCATGTTTCCACAAGCATTGTTTATGTAGTTGGGCTGCATATCAATTCTTTTTTTTGTTTTTCACTTGTTGCAGAATGATATTCAGCACGTGTTTTGATATATATGTATATTTGTATGATTACTCCTCCACAGGACATCCGGGATTGGGGACCAATACAAGGACATGACGTGTTTGTATTTTTTTTTTTTTAATGTATATTTTGTACAGATTTGTTTTTTAAATAAAGAGTTTAACTTTATATTGTTGTCCTTGCTTCTCTGCCCTGTTGTATCCGCACTGTTTTCTTTCTAGCATGACGCTTTTATCCAGAGCGAGTTCGCTTTTGTTGTTTGAAATTAAAATGTTGTAGTCAGATAATTCCCCTTTATGTACTTGCTGGACACGTAGTTTATTATTATTATTATTATTATTATTATTATTATAGTACTACTGCTAATCAAGAGTCTTAAACTATTTCTAATAAAAGGGTCTATTAAAAGACGCTTACAAATACATCAGAGATATTTACATCCACTAATATTTTTGAACTGTCAAAGGCGCAAGCTTGATCCAATTCTTCCAGTGACAGCGTGAGACTTGCAGCTCTTCCCCCCTCCCCTGTATCTGAGTTCCAAGCAGAAGCTTTTATTATTATTATTATTATTAGTAGTAGTTGTAGTATTATTTATTTATTTATTTATTATTATTATTTAATTGTGCATTCATATCTTTATTTGAGTGCGTCTTCCACCCTCAAGGGCTCAGCGTATATTGCAATTGGTAAACATCCACAGTTGTTTGTCAAAAGTATTATTATTATTATTATTTATTTCTTAGCAGACGCCCTTATCCAGGGCGACTTACAATCGTAAGCAAATACATTTAAAGTGTTACAGTACAAGTAATACAATAAGAGCAAGATAAACAATGACTACCCCAAAAGTATCCCAATGTATGTTTCTGTTACACACATTAAATGGTGATTTCTTGTTTCTTTGAAAATATATTTATTCAGGGCTACAAGAGCACAACACAAACAAAGCATTACGTAACTGTAACAAGCTGAACTGACAGTTTTTTGTTTTTGAACTTTTTTTTTTATATTAAAAAACAGAAGAATGTTACACTTCCATAAATTAGGGTTTGTAAACTTTGGACGACCACTGTATACGCACAAATCTATTCTCTAGCAGCTTACAGGATTACATATTGTGGCGGTGGCGGACAAAAGAAACACATCAAAGACAGTTTTGTGGCCAAAATAGCGGTAACAACAACCAATGTTTATTTCTTCCTTGAGAAATGGACCCATGACCTAGCAGTGTCTTACTGACACTGCTAGGTCATATTAAAACCTGTATACTGAGGGGGGCGGGGGGAGTTCCTGGTAAGTGATGCATTTGTGAACTTCGCAGAGTCTTCTAGGAATTGAATTGTAGTTCGGCGCGGTGATGTCGTAGCGCTGTCATGAGCAGTCGCTGTAATGTCCGTTGTGGTGATGTCGTAGCGCTGTCATAAGCAGTCGCTGTAATGTCCGTCGCGGTGATGTCATAGCGCTGTTATGGGCAGTCGCTGTAATGTCCGTCGCGGTGATGTCGTAGCGCTGTCATGAGCAGTCGCTGTAATGTCCGTCGCGGTGATGTCGTAGCGCTGTCATGAGCAGTCGCTGTAATGTCCGTCGCGGTGATGTCGTAGCGCTGTCATGAGCAGTCGCTGTAATGTCCGTCGCGGTGATGTCGTAGCGCTGTCATGAGCAGTCGCTGTAATGTCCGTCGCGGTGATGTCGTAGCGCTGTCATGAGCAGTCGCTGTAATGTCCGTCGCGGTGATGTCGTAGCGCTGTCATGAGCAGTCGCTGTAATGTCCGTCGCGGTGATGTCGTAGCTCTGTTATGAGCAGTCGCTGTAATGTCCGTCGCGGTGATGTCGTAGCTCTGTTATGGGCAGTCGCTGTAATGTCCGTCGCGGTGATGTCGTAGCGCTGTCATGAGCAGTCGCTGTAATGTTCGTCGCGCTGTCATGAGCAGTCGCTGTAATGGCTGTTGCAGTGATGTCGTAGCGCTGTTATGAGCAGTCGCTGTAATGGTCAGCATGGTGATGGTCCCTGTGGTGATGTCGGCGCGGTCTTGGACTCACGGTGATGTCGTGATACTCTCAAAAAGATGCTCATGTTTGTTGAAAACAGAGGTGTGTGGAGAACTACAGTATAGCATCGGGAACAATAATACTTGTACGAACATGAATACATTCCAAGCAGTGTTTGTTCACACATGTGATCCTGCCATAGAGAACAACTGTGTTTATGCCTATTTTAGCAAAACAATATTAAAACAATGGCAATAACAGCTCATTGTTAGTATACTTACTAGTAAATAGTCAGCACACTCTTGGATTTTATTGTGACTCAGATCTAAGGACTTCAGAACATTCAGTAAACTCTTAAAGAAAAAGAAAAAGGAAGGTGCCATTTCAACTGTCAAGTATAGAAGCAGAGTTAAAAGACCACAATATGACATAAGTTCTCAAGATCGGGAAGCAGAACTAAATAATAAACTCAATGTTAGAGCAACAGAACTCAGAACTAAGGCTGTAAAGGTTTAAATAACAAACAAAAATACCAAAACATTGAATTTAACAAAAGGTTTAATGTAAATGTCCTATTTTATGAGGATCCATTTTCATATCTACACCAAATGTTTTATTTTTTTAAAATTCAGTTTTTTAAAAGATACAGGCAAAACAATTGCTTATTGACTTTTGGTTGTGTGCCAAGATAACCCAGACTTATTAATTCCAGAAATCTCAATTCCGCCATGGTCGCGAATTGCTGTAGGATCCCTATATTCACAGCAGCAAGTGCTTTTAATATACATATTACTAACTGTGGCATAGCCCCAAGATGGAAAAAAACACATCCTGTCCTATATTTTACTGTGACCTCAAGAATGCAATCGGGTATGCAGCTGGAAAACCAAGGAGAGAAAATGGAGCTTAACCTTTTACAGATAGTGTGACCATCAAAAGACAGCTTAACCAATGACTGGTACAGGATGACATATCTGAAAATTGTTCATCCTGTAGGCCCTTCCTTACCAGTGAGCTGTCGAGTGCAGTGATCGAGTTATAGCTGAAATTTAATGTGTGCAGTTCAAGCCATGGCAAGGCAGAACTCAGATCACCCCCACATGAAGAAATGAGCTCCTGTATGGGGGAAACAAAAACAAGCAAGATAAAGACTCAACTGTATACCACACTAAGACACCCAGGGATACGCTACCAGCAAGCACACCACTGTGACTTTGAGTATATCAATAAGACTAGAAGAAAAAATAAAGTGATGTGAAATGCCTGTACTGGCATCTTTGTAGCAAGCAGCTTTAAATGACGTGAAACTTTTTTTTTTATCCTTACTGTTATTTGCAGTTGTTTTGAGAAGTGTTGTTGCTTGAAAATTGAGTATTTTTGACTTGGAAACATTCTTTGATCTGCATGCCCCCTCACTTCTTTGTTTTTTCAATGTGCAATTTTACCGCAGGTTTATTTGAGTAATACTTAAGGCCCTTTCACAATGGCATGCTCTAACTGGGTCAGAACCTACCCGGGTCACGTGGGTCGGCTACGCGATTTCACACTTCTTTTGATAAAGCAGGGTTGACATGGATGACAGATGCAAGTGCACAATGCATGTATCAATGCCCTGGAGGCAGCTTGTTACTGACGCTTCCATCCAAGTATCTCTAGATTGAACCGTCGGCCCAAATGTTTCTTCATATGGCTTAACAGAATAAACAGAAATGTTCCTTGCGTAAGTGAAACCTTCAAGCAGGTGTGGCTGTTTGTTATTGCGTCGACTCACGAACGGCCGTCAAGCATTTTGTTTCGCTCAACTTGGGTCAAAGCGTGTCAACCCACATCCTGAGGTGGGTTGCTGTGACCTGGGTGCCACCGAGGTATATGGTTTCATACTACACGGGATTGTGACCCGGGTAACCAGAACCTGGGTAGGAGTACCAGTGTGAAAGGGACTTTAGATGCATCAATTTAATGAGCGTTATAATAACACTATGTTAAGACAATCTAATATACTGTCCAGTCCGCATTATACTTGCTAGATTAGATTCGGCAGTAACTAACAGAATGTTATTGTTTTGATTTGTAGAGCAACTTGACAGAGATGTTGAAAATATGGAAACCCACTAATCAGAATGGGAAGTGCAAGAGACATTAGAAGTTCCGGCAAAGTAGTTTCACTTTAGAGCATTATTCCAGGTCAGTAAAACTTAATATCTGTGCAACGACACTCAAAACGATTGCAAATATCATAAAAAGGTAAGAGAAAGTCAAATAAAGCCAATTGCTCTTCAAGCATTACTTTGCAATATGTGGGCCCGCAAGTGGGATAAATCAAAGAAATAAGTCACCTGTCTGACTAAACTGGTACCTAACACATTATTATCAAGAATATTAAGGCATAAAAAATACATTCTTTAAAGTACATAAAGCTAGCCCAATAATTCCAGTAAATCACACCTAATATGTATTTTATTATTATTATTTATTTCTCAGTATTTTCATCAATCAGTAGACTCACGCTATGGTGAGCTTGTTTTTAATTTTTTTTATTGTTATTTCTTGCAAAGCTATTAGATGAACAAAATGTACTGCTCACTAACTGAAGAGATCTCATTGCTGCATTGCCAGCATATCAAATTCCCAGAAGTCTCTTGCTTTGTCTCTCCTTCTCTGCTCTTTCTAGGACTTGTGTGTTTTCTACACCTTTGCATTCCTTTAAGAAACCTCTAGAAGTGGAATGTGGGGTCATGTCAGAAGTTCAGCAATAAAAATATCTTCAAGGAACAATCTGTAAATTCTGTTCAATACTAACCATAACGTGTGCATCTTTTGTACACAACAAATGTTAATTTACAAAATAACAGCAATTACATTAGGTAAGATTTACTTGAAAAGAAATATTTCTTATGCTCGAATGAATCTTCAGAATATCTGGATAAATAGGATTATAAAATGTTGTTTGGAAGTACAGAACTTATTTATTTTGCTATGTGCAGTGTTAATAATGTGGAAATGGGTAGGTCAGTATCATCTTTCAGGAACAACTAGAAATGTATTAGCACGGACCACAGGCTGGGAACCTGCAATGCACATACTTTATAGTTTGGATATTTCAAGTTCTAGTTGCTTTGAAAAAAAAACAGTGTTCTGCGGGAGTGCATGAAGAAGAGAAACTGGAGGAATGCCACTCACCTCCAGGGAATGGACGCTCTTGGAGCAGATGAAGACCTCAAGCTGGGAGTACACAGCTCTCAGTCCCTCCAGGCAGTGTGGGGGGATCCGCTTCACCTGGGACGGCAAAGAAAACAGCAAACTCTCTAGTCAGCTCTAAGACTGTCCAAGGTCAAACACGTGTACCAAATATTAAGAAAGTAACTCAAAGTGTATTATTTCAATGCAGTTGAAACCTATGGCAACCACATTACGTCAGAGGTCAATGTCAACACGTTTCTAAACATTCCCTTCAAATATGAAGTCAGTACCTCAAATGTTTTCTGAGATCAGAGAAAGAGCAACTTTAAAAAATGATAATACTGGCACAAAAGGGTTTATTTTTGTTGTACAATATCCAAGATCAAAATTGAGAGAATAACAGAATACATCTGTGGACTGGTTAAGAAGCCAATCTCTCAAAGCGTTAGGTGGTCTTTGTCATCCAGACAGAAAAAAGTCACATTATCCAAATATGGCAGCCATTTTAGGTTCATTTTAGTTCCGTTAGAATTTTCCTGAGGAGTTGCCATGACACTGAAAATATTAGCAGTTGTAGGTGTGGCGGCTTCATGCTTAATTAACAGATTAATTCAAGAGAAGAAAAGGGGAGCGAGTGATAATATAGCTAGTGTTAGGAAGCAAGAAAATGCATTAAAAATCTTGGGAAGCACTTTTTAAATTCTGGTTAATTGACACCTTGTTTTTGACTGCTATATTTGAAAGAAAAAAAGTTTGTACTTTAGTCAGATGAGTACATCACTTTCCTTGTTTAAAAAACAAAAAGAAAGTCAAAGATCTGACTGTACCTCCAAGTATTTGAGAGACTTGAATGGGAAGATTTTCACTGCTGATTGGAGCTTCGACTCACTAGGATTAAAAAGCTGCATAAAAGAGCAAAGACAAATTCTTAATAAACTTAGTTTTTATTTATTGAAGACTTCATAGGCTAACAGTGCCCGCCACCTGCTGGCAGCTGGAGTTATTGAAGTATTCCTTCCACACAGTCACTGTCTGGCATGGCTCTTTCCCTCCAGTACCAACTTCTCTACCAATAAGAAAGGCATCCCCAATTCAGTGTCATCAAGACATTTAAATAATAATATTTAATCAAAGATTAGCAAACATAATGTGCTGCGCCATAAAGACAGGTGAAATGTTGTTTTTTTAAATGGTTATTTTTTTCACAGCTATCAATGAACAAAAAAATTCTGACCCCTTTCTGTACTCTTTTCAATGCTACACTTCATTGAGGAGCATAGCCTACATTCAAAATATGTTGTCCCCCCCCCCCCCCCCACAATTCAAATTTCCTGAAGGTTTGGAGTCTGTGCCCTAAAGATTCTGGACATTCTGTTAACCTGCTGAATACCTTGAGGGAGATGGTCTTCTGCAGCATGTCGAAGAGGAACTGCACCTGCAGCATAGAGGCTGTGTCAGCCGGGTGGGAAGGCAGAGCCAGGAACCCATGCTGGTGTTTCCGTGACAGAAGGTACTGCTCAAACAGGCGGGTGAGATGCTGGAGGCCTTCAGCCTGGAGGGTCAGGGTGCTGGTGCCCTCCAAGACTGTGTCTCCTACAAAGAGAAACATAGGCCTCAGCATAGCCTCTCAACTCCCTGCAGCATAACCTTCATTTTCATCCGTTATATTTGTATTCTATTGGGCTTTCTTATCAAATTATGGTTTATACACAAGTATTAAAGAGTTATGTTATGTCAAATCATGTGTTCCGTTTGTTGTTTACAATCACTTTGTATATCGTTTGCTGTTTCAGTCCTCACGTCCTGGTCACTCAGAAGTTTAAAGCACCCCTGTTGCCCCCAAAAGAGATCTCAGGATCATGTCTAACCTACCAGAAGGCCCTACATCTAGTATAGTCATGTGCAACCATTAACAAGTCCTCCTGCAACACTCGCCTAGTGGATGTAAGAAACACGATACATTTGTTCCATGTATTACTGATATATGTACTTACTGATGTGCAGTACAATAATGGTTACACTCTGGTGTACTAGAAGTATTTAGAAGTTATACATGATTCTGTTTTCAACTGGGGACCCACTATGTCTGCTGGTTTTCATTCCAACTGAGCTCTCAATTACTTAACTATACCCTTAATTGAAATGATAATTTGCTTAATTAGACCTTCTTAATTGTTTCCACAGTTGCAGAGTTCAAGTTACTTATAAAATGGTATAGCTAACTTGAAATTTGCAAAGGTTAATGAACTGACAACATAAAAAGGAACTCAAAACAGCAAACCAGTCAAATGAATCTCATAAACTAACATGGCAATTTTAGTATTACTATTTCAATAAAAATGTAATTAGTTGTGTAGGCTAGTCTTTCAATATTATATAGTCCTGGAAGAGTTAAGCAGGCTACATACTGTAATGAAATCAAACTGTTGCATTCTCCTGTTTCAGTTTATAAATTTAGCAGCTGCCATTCTATAAACCGGTCATTCTACAGTATCTCAAGTAGATCAACGGAGGTTACTTGATCTTATGTCAATTACTTACATCAATTAATTATTTTTTTATTGGAAGCTGTTTAAACAAGCTTTAAAACGATTATAACATTATTTGTCTTGGCCATCCCCCACATGGAAAAAACGGAGGTCTCACAACTCTGAGGTCTTACAATTCTACTGCATGACAGGACACCCCGGCACCGTGTTCTCAATCACATGCGGTTAGTGTGTCATTAACCACAAACGGAGGACACACCTCAAAGTGCTCTGGAATGGTTAACCAGCAAGTAGAGAGTTGACCTAGATTCTATGCAACTGTTTTAACTTCTAACTGTGTGATTTTTTCTGTATTTTACAATTTGTGTCTTTCTTGGTCAGGTCTCAGTAGTAAACGACTGTATACCCAATGGCATAAAGTTTAAAGAATAAATACAATTCTTGTAATTGCAGACAATTACACATTATACATGCCAAGCCCCATCTTTCTCAGGTTTAATTATCTTGCCACCTAAAAAAGAATAGCACAAAATTCAAAGCATAAACATCCCTCACCACAAATGTAAAGGTCATTCAAAATGATCTAGACAGCATTCAGAACTGGGCAGACACATGGCAAATGACATTTAATAGAGAAAAGTGTTAGGTACTGCACGCAGGCAATAAAAATGTGCATTATAAATATCATATGGGAGATACTGAAATTGAAGAAGGAATCTATGAAAAAGACCTAGGAGTTTCTGTTGACTAGGAAATGTCTTCATCTAGACAATGTGGGGAAGCTATAAAAAAAGGCCAACAAGATGCTCGGATATATTGTGAAAAGTGTTGATTTAAATCAAGGGAAGTAATGTTAAAACTTTACAATGCATTAGTAATACCTTATCTAGAATATTGTGTTCAGTTCTGGTAACCTCGTTACAAAAAGGATATTGCTGCTCTAGAAAGAGTGCAAGAAAAGCGACCAGAATTATCCCGGGTTTAAAAGGCATGTCATATGCAGACAGGCTAAAAGAATTGAATCTATTCAGTCTTGAACAAAGAAGACTACGTGGTGATCTGATTCAAGCATTCAAAATTCTAAAAGGTATTGACAATGTCGACCCAGGGGACTTTTTTGACCTGAAAAAAGAAACAAGGACCAGGGGTCACAAATGGAGATTAGATAAAGGGGCATTCAGAACAGAAAATAGGAGGCACTTTTTTACACAGAGAATTGTGAGGGTCTGGAACCAACTCCCCAGTAATGTTGTTGAAGCTGACACCCTGGGATCCTTCAAGAAGCTGCTTAATGAGATTCTGGCATCAATAAGCTACTAACAACCAAACGAGCAAGATGGGCTGAATGGCCTCCTCTCGTTTGTAAACTTTCTTATGTTCTTATGTAAATATCATTTTAGCATGAAAAAGTAAATCATCATAACCTACTTCCACAGTATGCAAATGGACAATGTAAGTGAGATAAAACACATACTGACAGATGGACAACCATCTCCTTATAGCCCCTGATTCTGATACTAACGTGTGCTAAAGAATGTCCTAAGCAAGTTTTACAATAGGATAAGCGAATTGGTCTTTATGTATGAATGTCTATGGACAGGCATATATCCATATAATGTTAATACTCCAAATAACTTCACAATTGCATGGGTGGTATTCTAGTGTCTTTGAGGCCCTATTAGTTAGACGTATGTAAAACAAGTGTAACATACATGCATAAATAAATACGGACAGACAGCTTCAGTTCAGTATATCCCCATAGCAGTAGAGTATAATAAACACTTTATCAGTTATACTATAAATATAAAAAGCAATACTGTGAGCAGATTTTAATACAGCTGTCCTTTAACTTCATCCTACTGGGGTTCCCCCCTAGCCTGGGTGACTACTTGACCTATGAAACTTAAAGAAAAGAATTTTAGGGTGGTGGATTTAATAGAAGTAATCTTTTTTGGAGCAAAAAGGGCAAACAAGAAAAGAGACCAAATGTCAGAACACATAGATTAAAAGCCTACCAGAGTTTCGCAGTAGACTGGCCAGACTCTGCACCAGTGATAGTCTGCCACTAGGGGGCGCTGACATCTTCCCAAACACAGATGCGTAAAGAGATACTGGAACCAGCAATGCAGAATTCAAACGCAAAAAGAAATACAAAACATAATTACTGTAATGTCCTTGTCCTGTTTTAATAATAATAATAATAATAATAATAATAATAATAATAATAATAATAATAATAATAATCTTTGTTTTCAGGGTTAAAGGGGGTTATGTGAAATAATTCCATAAATCTGTCCCCTTTGTGCATTTCAATTTGGTACATACTGTAGACTTATGGGGAGTTTTGAAAGAATAACCGTTATAATTAACATGTACTTAAATTTTTAAACAAATATACCATACTAGACTAAAGCTCTCAATTTGCATGGTAGTGTTACTGTTTCAGTTCATACATAATTTCACTCCAGCAAAGTCAAAGCAGACATTCAGGACAGAAGTTGAAATTGATTAATGACAGGAAAGAAGGCATTAAGGGAATTTCATTCTAGCAGTGAAATGACCCAGGAAGTACAAGCCTATCTGAAAGTAAGATATGAAAACAGAGCTTTATTTTTTTTTTATAGTACAATTTTTTATATATATTTTATGAAAATACATGTTGTAAAATGTTTCTAAAAAAGTTATAACTGGTACCTTATAAGGTTAAATTGATCCATTTGCATGTCCTATTTGAAATAGTAACAGACTACCAAAAAATAAGGCATGCACATTTAGAGGAAAATGCATGTCTCTTGTAACGTGTTTCTTTCAAAACGGCAAAACCTACACAGAGGAAGTGCATGACAGGTAATACAGAATGTAAAAAAATAAATGGAATAAAGCAGATTTTTCATTTTCATGAAACCTCTACAAACTGGAATTTGAGTCACAAGATCATACTGTGCATTGTATTTTTGCATTGATATAATGTTGCACTACCAGGCACATTAAGTACAGTAACATGTTATCAGTTCAATACAGAACATAGTGTTCTGTAACATATTTAATTTCCATCAGTCCTGTTGCAATGATAATGCAATCTGGACATTGCTGAAATTCTTACTGTGCCTGGTATGGCTTTTATTTTACAACTACTGATTATGTGCAGAGCTTGCCTGTGTAGCTACTGTACCGCTGTTTAAAATGGAAAATAAATCCTTTACAGTCTTTTCAAAAACATTAACAATGTTGGGATACTAAAATAACCCATACTGAATTATATTGCAGAGCTAAGTGAGTCACTGGACTGAACTGTACCATGGCTTGAATGCTTTAACATAGTAGCCATTAGAGAAATGTGGATGTTTACCATTGGGTCAAACGTCTGACTCTAATGCCCTATTTTTTAATTTATTTATTTTTAACAGCCAGCAAACTAACTCAGATGTTCATGAGAAGTAATTTCAGTGCTATGAAGCTGCCAACCATGACTGCTCTCAAGGTCTGAGCAAGCAACAGGCATGCGAAGAAACAAGATTTATTTGAATATTTAAAGAAGGTCTTTAAAGAAGCAGTGGGATGGAAACTGAACTACTGCAGTCAGCAGGACTGTCTTTAAAACCTTGCCTTAACCCAATTAAATACTACTACTACTACTAATAATAATAATAATAATAATAATGTCAGGCCAATACACTATTTTGAGTTTCTGATTCATCTATGAGAAAATGGGGGCTGCTGCAGTTATTAAAAAAATAATGTTTAACAACAACAACATAAGAGGAATCTAGCTGAATGCACGCTACCGATTTGTGAAATCTATCCCCAAATCCTCTGTATATTCTGCTTTAGTTGTGGGTTTAGTCTTTTTCAAGGGTAAAGGTTCAGAAGCATAGAAAATGGGTTCTTATGTCTTGTGGGAGTAGACAGTAACTCACTGTAATAAGGAGTACAGTGATTATTACAGTGAGATTTTTTTTGTTTGTTTAACTATTAAGAACAGTTAAATTAGCGTAAGTAATGCTTTAATATTCAACTTTTGCCCACTTCCCTCTTTTTTGTTGTACTGAAAATAATGTTTTTGTTTTTCATGCTTTAATTTGGGATCTACAACAAGTTTAAAACAAACCTACAGATTATGTTGCTGCTGGTTCCTTGTCATTTCCTGTGCTGTATATCATACTCACTAACTTCAGCGTTGTGACTGAAGTTACTGCACAGGTGCCAGGATGCAGCAGTATTTGCATATTCTGAATTAATTCAGTTTAAAAAAAAAAAATTCATCACACTAAAAAGACAAGTAATAATGTTAATAACGCTAATACGAGGTTGGAAAATGTATTTGCTTAGAACTAAGGTTTGGACACTAATGAAATTCAGTAACGCCTATCAGAAAGTACATGTGGGCCATTTTAAAGGGTTTTAATTGAATTTCTCAGGTATTACCCTTAGGTGATAATAAAGCCACATTTGGTTAGTTTGCTTTGTGATTTATTTAAGCGGGAAGCAACACGGGTCATTAAGGTGATGTAGACGATATGTTATCATTAACCTCTCGAGTGGTCTAAATTTGGTGGCACACAGGTTCTCAACATCGCAACGACTGAATGCAAAATGTAGCCAAATCTGTATGTTTCATGTAACCGGAGCAACGTACTTAGTAAATGGGAAACTTGACGCAATTTACTTAAACACAAAATGTTTGCCTCGCCTACCAAAGTAAAAAATAGCAACCGCCGGTACAGTATTATCTTTTGGTGAAGCAGAATAACACAGTCATTGCATTTTTGTTTAAATAAATGCCATGCTTTTCGTAACTTAATTATTTTCAAAACTAGCATTGGTTTTGCCTGCAGTGCCACCGTTTTGTTTGCATCATTCTTAAATTAAATGGCACGGTCCTGTTAAATATTGCACCTTATCAACAACAAATACGATCACCTTACCTCGTTAATATAATAGTTATTATATTCCCCAGAATCCAAACAGTATTTCTGCATTGACCCTAGCTAATTTCTCTTACAGTCCATCTCCTCAAAATATTGTAGCATCTTGAAACATCACATGATCACTGAACATCACTTCCTGAAACATTAGTCATTGGCAAAAGGACCTTTCAACATTTTATCTTACTGAGTTTAGTTTGCATTGCCGTATCAGTAAGTTCACGACACTTATGAGGATATTTTGACAATCATTTAATCACTTAGCTATTGTGGTTGCAGCTAGTTGTTGTACTGTAATCTGCAGGTGATATTTTCCAAGACAAACATGCACAACGAAAAAGGAAGTCAGCTAGATTTTTTTATTGTTTTGTATTTAATAGCGTTCATCCGCTCCCTCTCGTGGTACGGAGTCTAAGTTGCAAATTGTGAAGACCGTTGAAAAGGAAACGTATGTGGATGGACTGCTGTTGATGATGTGCTGCGGTATCGATAATGCATTTTCCACAGTTAAGAGCCAACGTATGCAAAACGACCTACTACTTAACACATATGGGATGTAAGGCCAATCGCAGTTGTTCTGTTGACAGTCCAGTTTGTTAACGTGATCTTCAACAAGTCGCACATTCTCTCCGATAAACTGATAGCAGGACAATATAAACAAAATAGTCTTTAATAAAGGCCTATAGACGCCAAGTGAAACCCATATTTAAAACTGTATAATCTACTGCACCTCAAACCTTAGGAATGGTTTACTTAATGTTGAAAACAAATTTCTTATAAAACAAGTCCAAATTTGATTGGAAATTTTTCTTGAAACATCCTGGAAATGGCAATAGATAATGTATACAGTGTCCTGCCAAACACTTTGCCTGACCTTGAGATGTTAGTAAAGCTTATCTCTTACAGGTTTAATTAGATTTGACAAATGCAATCACGTGAGTGATTTGCTATGCTGGATTGGCAATTTTGCATGCCTAGTTAAATGCTTGGTTATATGCCCGTGCAAGGGTTGTGATGTATTGCAAAGAGTACAGGTGGCTTCTTAAACACAGGGCTCATTGAGTTTACTGAAGAGTTTTATACTAGTGAGGGAATTGGTTGTCTCTGAGTATGCTCGATGTGTCCTATTTTTTTGCCCCCTTATGTTATTATGGCATCTAAAATGGTTGCGGTCCTGAAGTATTGTGTGTTTTTTAATTTTCTAATTAGTCTCTATCAAGCTTTTTTTTTTTTTTTTGTATAGTAGACTGTACACATTGAAACGAAATTGTATTAACGTAATAATTGTAGCTAACAAAATAATTACCTGTTTTGCACGAAATAGGTCTCAAATGTGCTTTTATGAATGAAACACATTATAGCACACATTCACACACTTCATTTTAGACCACGATATCTGGTACTACTTTAGGTTAATGGAAGTTTTTAGTTCCTGTGCCATATTCTCAGGTTACCTGTTTGCACATGCAGTGTCTTCTGCGTCAAAGCATGTTACTGTCTGAAAGCATGCCAGTCAATAGGGGAAGCAGCTGGTTGATTAATTACAGGAAAGATGCCATTGAATGGGTGGGGACAATATCACTATACAGATGAAATGGCCAAGCAAGTGCAACACTCTTAAGGCATGGCTTGCAAGCAGAGATTCCTTTAACCAAGTGTATAACCAGAAATCATGTTTTAAAAATTGAAATACGAGCTTACTATAACATATGTTTCTTTCAAAACTGGACATTTAAGACCTGTATAGCAAATGGAAGTAGGCAGCCTATAAGAGCTATGTATCATCACTTTAATGACCACTGAATTTGAGTTGCACAGCAAAACAGGCATATTGGTGCAAAGTCAACTAAATATATTTATAGGACTATGTAATATGTGCCTGTGGCAGGGTGAAAGACCTGATGGGGTAAAATGTGTGTGTGTGTGTGTGGGGGGGGAAATAATGTGGGAATGTGGCTGAAGCCATAAGTCACATGTGTATAAAATGGGCGATCACAAGTGTTAATGGGAGAATTAATGTTGGTGAAGGTAAGGGTTTGTTGCTGTACTGTGTTGTCCTGTGTTGTCTGTGAGATTTGTGTAGACCTTTTGTTTTGGCCCTTGTGCCTTTTATTTTGTTAAATGTGTTTTGTTTAGTGTTTGCTTCTGTGTTCTGCCTTTCTCTCCATGACAATAACATCCTGGGCCGTGACGCTACCCTGTAACAGTGCCCTATAATCATTCCTGTTAAACAAGCCTTTTTTCTATCAGAAACTGAAAGAGAGTTTTAAAAAAAAATTCTGCTAGCATCTTCTAAGGACTTATTTAATTAATACACTTAAAAATGTGAGAAGCCATACTTTGGCTAATCTGTTGAATTTAGTTTATGTCTTTATCCAGGATTAAAAAAAAAAGCATTGACAAACATTGACAACTATAATGTATAATATAGTACGTATAGTACTAAAAAGAAGGGCCTTCACATCCAATTGCAAACCAACTGTAGGAGCATGCACAATTCTTAAATATCATAACAACTACTGACCAACATTTCTTATTATTATATGGGAGGTAGCGAGGACTGAACCCAGGTCTTAGGGTTTATAGTCTGTCCGCTGTGCTAAAAGAGATTTTTATTCTGGAGCATACAGATGCAGCTGAATTCAGCTCTCTACCAGAGTTCATTACAGAACATAGATCTAATGTGCAATCTAATTACCTGGAAAAACAGCATATACAGTTTATATATATATATAAGATATGCATTCAGACTTCATGATAAAAACAAATTAAAAAACGTAAAAATACTGAATCATATTTTAAATTAGGTCACTTAAAACTTAATAACCTTTGTATTCCTCTTAAAAACACAATTATCTATTACAAACCAGTGGGAGGATTTAAATGATTAACAAAAATATATATGTTTTCTTCTTTATAAGATATTGTGATGCGATACATGGCCCTGAAGCAGTGCACCAGTGAATAAAATGTGTTTCCCACAAAACTTTATTTAAAGTATGGAAATTGCACCAGAGCAGAGATAAGGTAAACAGTGGCTATCTGCCACCATTTTGTTATTTACTTATAACTACAAGAAATATGAACAAATAAAATAGCATTTAAAGTTAAACTTCTATTAGCATATGTCTCTGTAGTTTTGAAAGAAACACATGTTATAGTAAACACATATTTTGCATTTTAAAACATGATCAGTTACCACATTAGGTTAAAGAAGGTTCTATCTAACAGGACATCTATTACACCAGAACTTTCTAGATCATCTCACCTTAGCAATGTCTTCTGGGTCAAAGCATGTTACTGGCTTATCTATCATTATATTGGTTAATTTAATGAAAGAAGCCATTAAAGGAGTGGGGACAAATCCACCATGCAGGTGAAATGACCAAGGAAGTGCAGCACTATCTGAAAGCATGGCTGGCAATCTTCTTAACTTACTGTTGTACCAGATATCATGTTAAAAAAAAAAAAAGTTTACTATGACACGTGTTTCTTTCAAAACTGCACATTTGAGACCTATATAAGGTAAGATTTATGACATTATTTTGTTTGCGGCATCCATTTTAAGGGGGAGGAGAACACGTTCCAATAGCATCATTTGTTTGCAAGGCATAATTTGATTCTCACCATAAATGCCCTGAAATGAAAAAGGCCTTCATATCCCATTTAGATCCCCTAGATATCTGTCTGTCTGTTAGTAAAATAACAAGATAGCCGGCACCATGCGTTAGTTTTATTTGATGTCGTTTTTTGTATCTAATTCTCTATTGAAGAATTTCCGTAAACAAAGTGTTTGCCTTTTTCCCCCAAAAGTTTACTTTGTTATATTGATAACAGCAAACAATATTATTAAACATTTTCAAGGGCTTTTTTTTTTTTTTTTTTTTTGCACAGGCAAACCTGGACTTTAAATAAAAAATGACCTTCGAAATACTCCCAGCTGAAGAGACAAAACAACAACAGAACAAGTGGTCCTTTATTTGAACTGACGAATATCAATATTCTGCAGCTAAGAGGCCAAATAATGCAAAATACTGCACATGAAACACATACTTCAGAACAACCATTTCTTGGAATGGAATTCCTTCACAAAACATGTTTTCAAAGGAATGTGATAACCAAGTCTTTAAAACACAGTTTATTATTTCTGCTTACTACTTATAAGGCCCTTCATGGTTTTGAGCCTTTGTATTTACAGGAACTGTTTGTGCATTATGCTCCTTGAGATCAGTGAATGCTGAACTTTTAGTAGATCCTAGAAGTCGTCTAAAATCAGGAGGAGCAAGGACCTTTAGTTGTTCTGCTCCCTGTCTTTGGAACGCCTTCCCAAGTCATATCAGGAATGCTGGCACAGTAAAATATTTTAAATCAAATGTAAAAATGTATCTGTTTGAGTTAGCTTATTTAGCCAATGGCTTTTTTGAGTTTTGCAAAACTCTGCATGAAGAGCGCTACATAAAAGCAAATTGCATTGTATTTCTTATTAGCACTGGCAACCATAACACTGCTCCCATTTCACTGAAGATGTTCTGTTTCTTTACTTGTTTGAAATAATGATCAGCTGTTCTCATAGACATTATTATTATTATTATTTATTTCTTAGCAGACACCCTTATCCAGGGCGACTTACAATTGTTACAAGATATCACATTATTTTTTACATACAATTGCATTATTTTTTACACATTATTTTTACATACAATTACCCATTTATACAGTTGGGTTTTTACTGGAGCAATTTAGGTAAAGTACCTTGTTCAAGAGTACAGTAGCAGTGTCCCCCACATGGGATTGAACCCATGACCCTCTGATCAAGAGTCCAGAGCCCTAACCACTACTCCACACTGCTAATGTCATTGAGTAATGAGATTACTCAAACACTGTGAAGTCTGTGCTAAGGTGCTGTCACCTGAGTCCAGGAGCTGCTCTGCAATTCGAATTGCCTGCCATAGATATATGGAATGTAGGCTAGATCACCCAAATAGTCTTTATATTAATGACAGTTTTATAAAGGAAATTTATCTGAACTAACCAACTTTACAGGTATCTATGGGAGGCAACTAGAACTGAAGAGCAGCTTCTGAATCCAGATGAAGCATCTTAACACAGACTTGTCAAAGAAAAACCACAATATTTGAATAATTGCAATTAAAACCATTGAATGATTGCAAACATTGTATCCACAGCCAAGACAGGGGATGAATGTCACTGCTTATAAGCTGTAGGAAGTATGTCAGCACTGCAAGCACACTTAAAAAATAAGTTACCTCCTTATAAACATGTACCATAGTAAAAGCATAGCCAAGGGTTAATAACGAATAAAGCATAACTAAACATTGTAAAGCATTGAGAGGTATGGTAAAGCATATTAAAAAACATGACAAACTATGGTAAATGCATAGTAGGACTATGGGAAAACTGCAAGATTACTGTGCAAAATGACCATGCTAAACTCTTATAAGGAACCAGGCATCAAATTATGCAAAATTGTTTGGTGGTCAGATTCTAAACCAGGCCTGCTATACAGAGATGAAAGGCGTGTCAAGTAATTCAATAATCCTCTATCTACATCAGCAAGCACCACAATGAGAAAGCTCTGACTTTAGCCTCTTTATTTTCATATATAGATCAGACTCAGAGCAGGAAACAGATAAATTAGCTTTTAGTCTGCTCATTTCTGACATGTTGTCCATTACTAACTAAAAGGCCTCTTCAGTACCTTGCCTGGCCCCAGGGTAATCCCCGCTGTGCAGCCTTGAGTTTCAGTATCTATGCAATCTCTATCAGAAATAATTAGAGATGAAACCAACAATAAAAAACATTATTCTTTTGGAATTATATAATTTTAAAATGCAAAAACTGAATATAAGAGCAATCCTTTTTTTCTAAAGTGCTTGGATGGTATCTGTCATTATAAATTAATGTTAGCTAGCATTCCCTTCATATAGAACCAAGCCAAAATAGAGAAAAGCATAAAAGTATGTAGTTATGTCTTTTGTGTTTTAAATAGATATAACTAGACCCCCGACTTTCCATACTAATGGCAGATTATTTATTTTTTATATGTGGACATAATTCTGCATCTTGTATAGTTTGGTAAGATTGTTATAGAAACATGTAATAATATACTGTATAGGAACTAAGAAGAACCTGTTTAAAGAGTAAGTAGCAGGGTTCTGAAAAATATAGCGTTCTACATCCCCATGTGCTGCTACAGCTGTTTAAATAACATACCTGTCATTTTTCTTTTTGTTAACATTCTGACAACTTACACTTATAACTTTAAACTCTGTTTCAAAGCTCTTTTCAAAATGTCCGCTCTAGTGCACTGGGGTTTGAGATCTGTTCTCTAAATCACTGCAGGATCAGAGCTTTGTGGCAAATGTGCATATAGTTTTAGTTTACACCACATGTGTACGTGTGTTTCTACCTCACAAACTCAACATGTTTAAAACACAATTTCCAGGGCTTTAACAATCACTTTCTGCTTATTGCTTCTTTAGTATCCTCCTGAAAAAAACAGTGCTGGTTTGTGTTGCGATTTTCAATTCAGGGATTCCAAGAAATATAATGAACAAGGAGTCTGGTTAAATATACAATAAATTCCTCACCTCCAATCATTTCGACTGTCCCAGTTCATTTGAAAAGCAGATGATTGTTTATTTTTTCTGAATGGAGAAAAATGGGCAACAAATGCCATACACTACATCACAGGTTTTTCAATTTTACATAGATATCCTACTTAATTATTTAATGAATGACTGGTGCATTTAGGTACAGTAACACTGATAAAAAATATATATACTGCAGTACTTGGTTGAAGACTGTTACCTCAAGACGTAAATGCAGTAGTACTTAATAGGTAATACTTTATAAACTTGGGACAACAGCTTTGAACATGCCCACTGACTGTAGTATTGGGCTACAGTAGTAATATATTGGTAGTAACTTAGCAACATCAAACATATCTAAAATACATTATTATAATTTACTGCAGTTTATTGCACAGAAACTGCAGTGTAGGTATGTTTAGTAAGCACATATATTTTAAATTTTACAAAAAGGGTAACTCTAGCCCAAGCAAAATGTTATGATAACTGAAGGGTCAAATTTGTAAAAAATGAAGGTTAAATTGTTTCAACACACTGAAGACCTTTTCCCTGTCCATTACCACTATCAATTATATTTCTGCTTGTTTTTTCTTTCGGCTCCTTTCCCCGGCTGCCCGTCACAATGTACCACCAGCCACCCCATCAGTCTCACAGACTGTGTGACACAACGCTGGATCGATTGAGGAGGGTGATGCTCAGAATCACATGACCAGCGCCGGGATCACTAGAGTATAGAGCAGCTGCTGGGAGGTGGCGAGACCACACTATGGAGCATCCCAGCCGCTGCGCTCTGTGACTACGCAGCGCTCAGCCACATTCCACAGGGACAACACTCGAAACGCACAGGTAGGTGATCCAAACCGGTCCATACAGAGGCGAACTCGGGCAGTTACTACTGGGTCGTGACTGGAGATTTAAACAGAAGGCGGGCGCTGTGGCGTTTGCTTTGCATGGGCATGTTTTTTGGTCCAAAGCCTGGAAGCAGTTTCTTGAAAGAGGCAGTGTGTCTTTTTATGTGCAGGGAAATATGTGTTACTGGCCATACTGTCAGAAAAAAAATAAAATAAATTTAAAACGCGTGCATGGGCTATAGACATTGTGGCACCTTTGCTTACTGAGCGATGAAAAATTAGCAAGATTACAACTGTGTTTCACAAATCAACAACATGATGTATGTGTGTGTGATGCATGTGGAATTGTAATCAGGTGATCCATCTATTGCAGCGGGGGTGGCGTTGCATTGGATCGTGTGGTGTATTTCATGCCAGGCACCCGAACGCGTGGAAAATGTATTGGAATCTATGCATTTTTTAAAAAGATCTTCAGGGAAAGGTGTAGTCCTTTTTTTTCTTTGTTCATACAAATGGGAACATGCTTTTAATGAAACGGGTTGCTAGATATGTACAGCCTAGGGTTACCTCTTGGGTGAGTTATAAATTGATCAAAACTAGGTTACCAGTGCAGAGGGCATTACATATGTACCAATCTTCCAGCTGCTTGTAGGGCTTTTAATGCACAGAAAGAAACAATTAAGGTGCTATGCTACGTACATATTGGCGCATTGTGTGTAATATATATATATATATATATATATATATATATATATATATATATATATATATATATATATTATTAGAGTGGAATTAGTTTGGTCATGATTTACATACGTACTCGAATACATACCAGTGCCAAACGACTGAATATGCATTACTTACCGATTTTGTGCAGAGCCCTCGTGTGTTTTCCGCAGGAACAAAATGAAAAATATTCCTACATTTAAATGATAGAAATTCCTAAGAATTCTGCCCTTTTTGAGTGTTGTGGAAATTGTAGAACCCCCAACAGTGATTGTAAAACAACGGTAGTCAGAGTGATGCTATTGTACAAAGTTAATTACTTTTATGACAAAATTAATTATCTAAAAAGATCCATACTACTGATAACCAAGGAGTTATATCAAATGGAAATAAAACAAGATTGTTTAACCAGACTACGCACTGCTTCAGCATGTTGTGCTTATTAAAAATGTTACAGGACATTTTGTCGTAATGTCATTTGGTTTTGGCACTTCTACCAAACACTATAGCATTCCTGATCTACTTGTACACATGGCCAGTATACCAAAACTATTGCAATTACAGAACAGGTTAAAACATACACCTACAAAGGAATAACTGGTCCCAGACCAGGCCAACAAAAGCATGCCCAAATCAAGGCAAAGAGCTTGCTGTGGCTGCATGCAGACTCTAATCCCTCCATCCTTGTAAACCGCATAGGTCTTGTCACAGATTTGTCTTACCACATCATTCTTTACACCCCTGAAGGTGAACTACCGTGTTGCATTCTGTAGGATTTCCTCAATGGCATATGGCTATGAATATTCCTCTTGTGTATTTTTTTCTACATACAGTTCTGTTGAATATAGGCTGCTACTCGGGGTGTTAATAGAGCATTTAGTATAAACGATTAAACGTTATCAAAAATATGAATGGGAAATATAGATATTGGCCTTATTGTTTCTAACAACTATACAGTGTAAGATTATTTATTTAATATTCAGTATTTATTCATAGGCTATTCCATATACACAGTTTTATACACATTCATATTGTAGTCATTTATTTTAAAGCTTGATTGGAGTGCTTCTTGCTAAGGTTATGTGAGTGGGTGCCAACATTTCCACTGTGTTAGTTTCAATATTTGAACATGATTACTGCTATAATGTAAATGTTTAGAAATTAAACAAAATCTAACAGCTATATTTTGATAGGATTAGTCATTCCGTGTGTCGTTTGATGCATATCAGACAATTCACAGCAGATTTTTTCTGTGGGCTTTCCTTTGCTGTATTCCGTGTTGCCCATAAGGCAGGAATACGATTTCAACATAATCAGCTGATTAGACTTTTACTTGAAAGCACTCTCTTTTGGGCAGCCGACTCCCTCCTGCAACAATGCCGGTGTGCTGACTGAAATGAGTGGCTATTTTAAGAACAGAAAATATTGCGAGAGGGAGCAGGAGCTGGATGCACTATGATTCTCACACAAGAAATTTACTCTCTACTGGAGAACGTTCTGATTTTTCAACTTAATTTCACTGTATTAACATTGTATGCAGTAATGTTAATAAGTGGGTAATTCAATCACCAGCTGGATTCATATGGCGTTAAAGAGCGGTGATGTTAAGATCCGCCACAGTTCAGATCATTAAAACAGTCTTTACCTTGAGCCATGCTGTAAAGAGCTACTACCTGTAAGATTAGAGTTCAGGGTCTTTCCACTTTGCATGAATCTGCATTGTACAATTGCAAAGCAGTTTTGGGTTTAGTGTTCCTATAAATGTGACCATGCCCTGTGCAAAATGTGGTTTTCTACAAGAGATTTAAATGAACACAGTTCTCTCTGATACAGCCCTGCCAGGAGGCCAGACGACACCTGTCCGTGGGCCAGATTTGGCCCCCTGGCCACCGTTCGCCGACCATTGCAGTAGACCGATCGGTGGTTGGCTTCCAGGACGATTGCCAAATGATGTGTGACACAGTGCTCTCTAATTTCCCTGAGTGAAGTTGCAGTCCAGGATACATATGCCAGACACCCACTGTCATGCTTTTATCAGCTACATATTTGACTGCTCCAGAACTTTTATGCTTCACAGTTAATGATGTAATCTGACGCTTAGTCCAGATCCTTTAATTTATAATAGGACCCCCTCCCTTTCCTAATAAACTGGACACATTTTGTATCAGTGCTATCTGTTGGCAGTGTAACAAACTACAGATCATTTAATCCAATTATTTACTCTAACCAAACAGAAACTTGGACATTACTGGTTTAGGATAACAAATTATCCACACAAAATATGAACTGGCAGTATAATGCCACCTACTGGTTATTGTTTTATGCTAATAATTGTCTTTTACATACTACTCAATAATTTAAATCTACAATCAGTGTTTTAATACCTTTAACCTCTGAACACTCAATTTTGTATCAGAAACTTGAACTGGCTAGCTCATCATTTAGTTTTGTTAAATTCTCTAGTGCAGCAGTTTTCAAACTGGGGTATGTAAGCTCTCGTAAGGGGGTCTGCGAAAAAAATCCTGTAGTGGCGGACAATGCATTTCTTTTTACCATGTTGTAGTACTTTGCGACTTAGCAATTGAATCAACAATGATGAATCTCCTTTCAAATAAAACCACAGCCGTACTGGTGTACGTCCTTTCTGTGAGGTTAACGCTATAAACACCCAGCCGGCTGCTGACAGTGCGTTGAGCGCACACATAGCTTATTTACAAATTTAAATAGCAGGAGGTTGGTTACTGCAGTCTGTGGGCTAAAAAAAAAACAACAAAAAAAAAACAACTCATTTTATGATGTTGCTTCTTTTAAAATGTGTAGTATTTACTAGGTAAGTTTACTTTACTGGAATTTAAATGTTCAGTGTTAGTAGTTTAATTAGTTCCATGTTTTATCTATGTTTTTAAATAACAGTATTATTGAGTTATTATTATTATTTAGTCATTTAGCAGACGCTTTTATCCAAAGTGTGAACTATGCATCACAACTGCTGCTGCAGTCACTTACAGTAGGACCTCGGTTTTATGTCTCATCTGAAGGACGGAGCACAAGGAGGTTAAGTGACTTGCTCACGGCCACACACAGTGAGTCAGTGGCGGGGCTTGAACCTGGAACATCCTAGTAACAAGCTCCTTCCTTTATTGAGTTGAGCAGGCAGCTGGGCTGCCCTACTTTAGACAGTGAAAACACTCACTTGTTCTGCGCTGGAGCTGGAGCGACACAGCTGTTATCTTTACTTGCAATGCTTCTATGTGTTTTTTCATTATTAATTAATTTGTTGAAGAACTCCTTAGTCATGTGAGTGCATTACCCTGCGCCTCCACATCAGTAGTTATTAATAAAAGCAAAAGCACAATATTATTATTATTACGAAAATGGAATCGCAGGAATAATAATAATACAATCCCTAAATCCTGGGATTGGGAAAAGTGTTCGGAATTGGATTCCCTACTCCAGACCTATTGAGTGTGTTCAATCATACAGCAAGTGCCCATCAACAAGCTTTAATTGTCTTGCAACTGATTAACACAAACAGACTACTGCACTAAACACTTTAATTATGTAAGCTTTTTTGCTAAAAGTCATTTTTGACTGCCTGATATAAATATCCCCTTTCTACTTTTAAAAAATAGCTTTTGGAAATATTCATTTCAAACAATTATTCTGGCTGGATTTGATACCACACAAGACACACATAGCATTTTACATGGTCTCAGCTCAAGTGTTCAACAATAAAATTCAAGTTCAATAAAAAAAGAAGCCTATATTTGTAACTTTAAAAAATCTGTTTTCTCTCTACACTTCTGCATTTGTTGGAAGAAATGCATTTCTATTGTTGAGAATTGCTTTTTTATTTTGTTTTAAATTGGAACCTTAGTTTTGTTATTCAGAAGCATAACCTGGTTTTGGACTCTTAATTTGGACTTGTTTCATACTTATTGGAGTCTGGATTTTGAAATAATTTTACTTGGCATTTTTAGTTGGTGCATTTTCACCATGGTTAACTAATTGTATTTTATTTTGTTTGTTTTTAACCAGCAGTTTTCCATTTACAGTACTTAATCTAGTAATTAGAAAAGACTGTATTTTTTTCTGTTTTCCTGTTAATATTATACTATGACCCTGTCTCAGATGGGGGTACGCGGTAGACTAGATTATTTGAAAAGGGGTATGGGGCCTAAAAATTTTGAAAACCACTGCTCTAAAGGTATTTGCAAGCCCTCTTCCCACTCTGTCACTCAGCAAAGGCTGTGAAAGTCACTTGCACAGTCCAATGACACATTCCTTTGTGGTTCCACATGTGACTCTGTATATTGGTTCTGGGGAGACAGTTGCTGTATGAGGTACCTGAGCTCCCAGTCACCAAGGGAACAGCTTATCAGGGCAACGAAGGAGAAGAACATGCGGCATCTATCAGCCGCTTTAAATTGCTTAGTACGAAACAGACACTTTAGCTAGCATACATCACCTATGACTATGGCAGGCTGAATAGCTCCTGAACTCACAGTGAAAACACCTTAAAAATATTTTAAATAAAATGCTCGCCTTAGCAGAAGCAGCAACTGTTTGGGGCCGTATTTAGAAAAACCCTGCCCAACAGTAATGGTCAACAAAATTGTATTGTGTGGACAAGGCTTAATGTGAGCCACATATTTGAATCTTGGCTGCCCATGGTGGCCCTAGCATCTTATTGACATTTATGGCAGGTGTTTCTGTTTTTCTGCCTTTCTGTATGTGTGTTGTTTAGACAATATCCTGGATTTTGTAAATGACATTGTTTCCTTGCCAACAATGCTGTTTACGCATGCAGAGCGTGGCCTAGAAACTCTTAAATCATCCTGAGCCTGTGAAAATGTGGCAGGTGAAGACAAGAGGACTCAAGTTTGGCTTAGGAAGTATTCACACTGCATGCGTAGTGGAAATACTGCACTAGGGTGAAGGTAGAACATACAGTACAGCCCACTACAGCCAAAGACAATGTGAGCAGTGAGGGCCCTAATTAAAGATAGGCGAAATCAATTATCTACAGGTTTTGATAAAACTGTACAGCTATGGCCAAAGGTTTTGCATAACCCTATAGAATGAACTAATTTTGCTTCATAATGTCAAATGAAACCTGCTGAATAATGTTACTTTAACCTATTGAGTTGCATTCCGTTGTGTAGTTTTCCATATCTTGTACTGTACTACTATTATGGCTTCCAGTAGACTTTTGCAACATCGTTTTGTAGTTTCTTTGATTACATGATGTTAAATAAAAGATCTAAATTATGTTCACATATATATATTTTATTTCTTTATTTTAAATTATGTCTCAATCCTAAAATTCTAGGTGATGCAAATCTTTTAGCCATAGCTCTCTATATAAATTCTCCCAAATTAATGTACTTAAACACATTGTGAAAACATAAAAAAACCTAGTTTTTCTCCACAAGGGATTTGATTGGCATCCCTGACATCTGAGTCATTGACAGTAAAGTTGTGCCAAGTGCGTTTTTGTCTTGTTAGTCACGTGGACATTCCACAGCTGTCACTAAGCAAGCACGGCAACCACGAGGAAATGCAATACCTCAGCCCCTCTTCTCTTGTTTTGAGTAGAGAGAGGGTTTCTCTTTCTCAATTCTGTCGAGGAGGTGGTGCTCCAAGTGTGAAGCTAAGTCTTTATTTCTGTGAACAAGGAGATGTGACTTGAGGATACGTGGAAAGGGTAAGATATTTGACAAGTGTGAAATTACTTAATATAGAATGCAGGCTGCTTGTCACATGTTTGATAACATGGTTGTCCCGTGCAGAAGTCAGCGACTGCTGGGAATTGACTAGGAATGCTAGATTTAATCATAGGGTAGGGGATAAAATTACTTGAATTGCCAAACTTTGAACAGGACTGAAAGTTTGTTTGTTTTTATAGTATTGTGTCTGAGGAACTTCACAAAGTACTGTACTACAGGTAAGCTGCCACCTGCTTTTACCAGTTATTAAAGTATTTTCTCTGTGGAAGTGAAATGGCAGAGGCATCTTTAATAAGTCTAAAGCAGCAACAAATGTTCAGTCCCAATGAAAAAAAAAGGTAGGTTAAATTAAAATTTAGCAGTTGGTTATAATGTAAAAAAAAGACAAATGTTTATATGAGGCTGTGTGGTCCAGTGGTTAAGAAAAGGGCTTGTAACCAAGGTCCCTGGTTCAAATCCCAGCTCACTCACTGACTCATTGTGTGACCCTGAGCAAGTAACTTAACTCTGTCTTTTGGGTGAGATGTTGTTGTAAGTGACTCTGCAGCTGATGCATAGTTCACATAGCCTAGTCTCTGTAAGCCGCCTTGGATAAAGGCATCTGTTAAATAAACAAATAATAATAATAATAATATGCAATATTTCTGGAGTGTTTTTGTTTTGTGAGCAATTTATTCAATTAATTAGCAAAATGCACTGGCTACTACCACACAACACCCCCATTTAGACGTACATCACTTACATTTTTACTTTGACGTGCTGTGGTTGTAGGTCACTACACTGTTAGCTTTTAATTTGTGAAGAACCAATGTATGACACTGACAATTAAATTTGTATTAATGTGGTGGTGAAATAAAAATAAAAAACAAAACATCCATTTCAATAAAGTAGGCCTATTATTTTGAAGCTCAGAGACAAAAACAGCAGCGGATCCAAATACAAAAGCAGTGAAACAAGGCAATGAAAAACAACACCTCTAACATGGCAGGGGTGTCTCCTAGTGTACTTTCATTTGTACACCTGTTAAGGAAGCATTCTGTGTTCATCACCCCTATCCTACGTCTGAGGCTTTCATCTGGCATGGAGTAGCAATTAAGCGAGTTGGAGGAATGTCCCTGTGCACATGATATTTTTTTTGTACAACATGTTCTGCTGTTATGGATCATGCCGATAATGCTGAAGTCACTCAATGCCCACCTAAAATGTGTTGCAACTTTGAAAAAAAGGATGCAGTCCGTAGGATAGTTTACAAGCCTTTCATGCTTCTGCAAGCTCAGGTCACAAAATGGAATGGGTTTAGGGGATCTTAGTCCACATCACAATTGCACCACACATTTGCATGTAAGTCCTGTGTTTTTTTAAAGGCACACTATTTATATGTCATGATAAGCTGATAAACCTCCTGGCCTCCTGATATATGTATATGTACAGCTTTGGATCTCTGAATTAAACTTTTAAATTGATATTTAGATTAACTAGATCTGCTAAATAAAGTATAAAAGGGGTCCACTAGCAGTTTAGCACGTAGTAGAATCCTAAAGTCAGCTAAACTGCAGACGCTGAATATTTTTTTATTACAGCACTTCCTGTAACCTGTCGCTCATGACTTTCAAGCCTGACTGTAGCCAGTGCCATTGTCCTTCACCTTTTATGAGAATTAAATTCAAAATTAAATTCACTTATAATCGTTTGCCAACAGGATGCACTGTAACATGGAAAGGTTAAAGCAAAATAGAATTAAATTCCTCTGTGCAAAGTTCTCCTCTGGTGAGTGAGCCAAATATGCGCGATGAAGGTTTTTAATAAATACGTCTCAGTGTCCATGGTAGGACTGGTATCCATGTCCAGTAAGATGTTTAGTACACTTTACAAAGAAGTACTCTTTTAGATGTTTGTCAGTAGCTTATTGTGAGAAAGTAGTTCAGTAGGCCTCAAGTAACGTACCAGTTGTACAGTCTTTAAACATTTAATCAAAAGGCTTAGTGTCTGGTCTTTGGAAGATTTCCCAGCAATTACAGTACAGAGCTCCCCTTACCTTTACATGTAGATTAAGTTTTCTTCTGATGAGGTTTAGCAAATTTTGTCATGTTGGTGAAAAAAAATGTAAAAGATGTGTTTCTTTCTTGTTCAAAGTGTTGTAACCAAGGCTTTAAAGCCCCCTTCCTTTAATCAGTATAACAGCATTTTTTTGCTGTTTCTCTTAACCCTTTCAAGTCCTGAATTATTTTCTGTGCGCTGAAGAAGGAAGTCTTTTATTGAGTATACATGAGAACTTGACATGTATTTATACACTACCTCAGACTGGGACCTAGGAGTCCCGTGAGGTTCCAATGTGATTTCTGATGGCATTTGTTAACATACAGCACTAAGGTCCTGCCAGGATTGAAAGGGTTAATGTTCTCCAAAATCTGTTCTCACTCAGGTAAGGGTCATTTATCCTGTCTCAATGATGTGGGTTTGATCAAATACTTGGTTTCCTTTCCCCTATTTTAATTAAGTTTAATTACGTGGCACGTAACCCCCCAGTCTCCTATTGGACAAATCTGTTGTCTACAGGAAGAGAAAGGAATAAAAACATTTTGGTAGCTATGTGGCCTCAGATGACTCTTTGAAACAAGGTTATTGCTGATAATACAAATATTCAATAATCATTTTTCAGTACAACTTATCAAGACTAAACAGATTATCAATAATATCACGATAATTAGTTCCAATCATACTGTAACACAGGGCATTAACTTCTGTGGCAGGAAAAAGGGGCTTAATCTGAGTCAAAGGGAAAATCAAGTCATAAACACACCACAAAATAGCATTTTGTTTTTTGTAATGTGCATAAACAGATTGATTTGCTGTGCTCACCACGCAGTCATGCCTTTTACAGCTGAGCCACTTGGGCATCCACGAGGAAGCCAACTATATTGAAGACATGACAAGCCCATTTGCAGGACAACTTTCTCCACGTATTTTAAACAGATGCCAACAAAATCGTGTTGACATCTATTTAAATCTATTTTAAATAGATTGTGTTGTTTTCAGCCTGTAAACATTCTAAAGGCATATTCCAGGGATTGTGGTTTCCATTGAAGTAGACATGGCATAATCTCGCTCTCTTTCTGCCCTCTCCAGGTTATGCCACCCCACAGGTTTACTGGAAACCCAACAGTGAAAGAGAAGGGTTGATCCCTCCCTCCCCCCACCCTGCACTTCCTGTGGTTTTCTCTGTCCAAGCATGGCAGCTAGCGGCGACGGGAGCGAAGTGTTCATCAACCTGCATCAGGTAGGAGAGTGAGATCTGAGCATCCCCACCTGAGAACATCAGACACAGAGGCATTTCTGAACTGAAACTGGGTCTCTGGCTTTAATGTGGAACAACAAGTAGATCTTGCTAATTGACTAGTTGGTGCCAACTATTACCCAATGATTTCCAATGACAATGTTGCGGCCCTAGTATTGTCCTGTACCAAGTGGGTACATTTTGAAATTTTGACATCACAATGGTATAACCCAGGAGTGATTGGGGGATGACAGACATCTCTCCATCATCATTCTGATGGAACATAGTTATCTAATAAACATCCAATGGAAAGAATACCTTGAACCTTTGAACAACATCACCCAAAGTGTCTTTATATTAGTAAGAACCTGAACCATCTAGTGTAATGCAGTGTGTTTCCAAAAAAAAAAAACGAACAAAAAATGCAGTTAGTGGTAGATCACTTTGGCTGACCAAGCCTATGTTACATGTATCTAAGGTAGGCAACTGGAACTGAAAAGCAGCTCCTGAACTCCGGTTGCAGATTGGATGGAACCGGTAGCAGGCCCACTTTGATACTGCAATGAGATTTACGGATAGGTTTCATGATTCTGGTGGAAATGTGACCTAACAGCTATTATATAATAAATGCAGTTATTTTAGTGCCTATTAAACATGTTGGTCACGCTTGGCTGCCGTGCCTTCTTGTGCTGAATGCTGTCTCAACAGGCACACTCAGACCATTGGAATGAGCTGCCCAAGGGTAATCAATGGTCCCTTTGTGTTCTGTCCCAGGCAATCCACAAGCTTACTGTTGATTCTGAGCAACAAGGATTCTTAAGATATTTTTGCAACCCAGCAGTTGGATTACAATAAGTTACACTTAATTAATAACACTGCAGAACCTGTAGGGCAACCCAGAACATATATATTAGCTTTTATTTACAATTACAGTCTCCAACCCAAACATCTTTCTAATATCCATGTATGCACGTACAGTTGAAGCATTAAATCTCTGAACCTTAAACGCATGGATCAGTTCATTTCTGCCTCCTTTTTTTCCCATTACTAGTTATTTGGGGAAAGGATCTTACTTTTACCTTTTGGTGATATGGTCTCATGGTAGTTACTAGATACTGTTTAGCCAGGTTGCAAATTTTCAGTCCTTGCATATATGTTTGTAAATATGGTATAAACACTTAATAGGTGCTTAGTAGATTATTATAATCATTATAAGTTATCTCTGCATTTGAATCAGTAGCAACTAGACTAAATACCTAAATCCAATTCCAAACATATCATTTCTTACCAGACTGGTTACATAAATGCCAACGGGAGTATGTAAAAGGGAGTATGTAAACTGCTGACTTTCAGTTAAAGAAATGAGTTCTAGCGAGAAGTCAATATAGTTACGGTAGTCTATGTACGAAACAGTTGAAACCAAAAAGCAAACTGTAGATATCGAGGTTAGAATTATTTTTAAAAATATATTAACTTTTTTTGGCTTTTTAAATGTTTTCTTTACATACAGTGTAATTTATATAAGGAATTATACCACATATTATCAATGGTAGTAACACCACTTGTTGGTCAAACACATTGCTAAGTGTTTAAAACAGGTTGTATTTGTACTCATTTAATATTGTTCAAGTAAGCACTTTGCAATCCATATCAAAATGATTTATCATACAGAAGTGGTGCTTGAGTCTTAATTTGTTAATGCAATTAGTAATTCACCATAATATGGGGAAAGTCATAATAATAAGAGCTTAATAATAATATTAATTCACTGAATTATCTAAAGCACGTTGCACTAAGAGCACCTTTAATTACCCTACTGTGACCCTAGGTGCATTTATACCTGATCATTAATAAGGTTAATAAAGGACAAGCTAGAGATGAAACAATTACAATATGTATACTATTACATCCCTTAGTTAAGTTTAAGCTCAGCACGGTTCAAAGCCACACCACCTGCAACAACACCTGCAACACCTGTGCAAGCCTCCCTGCAGACAATTGTGTTGTGATGTGCTGGTTGAGTCAGTTACTGCGGAAGATGGATTGGGTCTGGTGTTTTTTTAATATGCAGGGAAAAGAGAAAGGCTGTTTTATATTTATGTAATATTACATGTCAAAGAAAGCTCTTGAAAATCAGTTGATTAATATTAATGTGCCTTTTATGGTTAAATTCTGTAAAACTACATTTTAATAGAAATCCCACCAGCAGCAAATAACAGAACCAGCTCATCGCAAGGCAGTTATCAGCAGGGAATTCTGCACAGGTGTTGAAACTGAGACTAATAATCCAATTAGTCTCACGCTATCTTTTATACTGTTTTCACCCTGGTACTTTAGAGCAGATTGTACACTGAAGCAAGACTCGCAACCTGTTTGGTTCACACTTACGTTAATGCGTCTGAGTGTGATTGACTAATTCACCACCTGCGGTAGTTTCGAGTCTGCATTAATTACTGCCAGGGTAGTTCTAAACAAACTAACCCATGTAAAAAATGATGCGACTTTTTTGATTGTGGCTGGGTCATGCAAGTGTGCAGATAAGCACTGCTGAGTCAATTCCAGCTTTAGTGTCTCTAAGAGTGTGAAAGAATAATCCACTTTTCACCTCTTACCATTCTATTGTTAAATATACACTATACTGTAGACCCTAAAAAGGTCTAATATTTACTGTTTGCATTAAAATCCCTTTTTAAACTTCCATTGATTTAGGCTGCTTTCTGACTTAATGTGAAGAATGAAGATAATGAAATGATTCTAAACAGATCTTAGGCATTACATTGAATGTGACTCATGATAATGGTCTTTGCATGACGTAGTTCACTAGGCAACTGCACTTTACGCAGCCACCCAGTATAATTATAATTATAAATTACCCATATGTATTATCTAGAGCTGGGGTGAACTTAGTTTTTTGTTGTTTGAATATTATTTAAAAATCTAAACAAATACTGAAATAGTCTTTAATTTTGAATTAGCAGGAAAAGTAAAATTAGTACCATATACCAGTAAGAACTGTCTCAGAAGTTAAATACACACATTGCCCCGTCAAATTACCCATTAATAAATGGAGATAAACTCTCCTCAGTACATACAGTAAATGTACTGATATTGGTGTCTTTTGCCTAATACCTTTTTTTATACAGTCATACTTTAAATTACCAACATATTTGTCTCAGCACTAATACAAATAAACATACAACAAATTAATAGTTGTAACATCATTTACAAATGCTTTAGAAGTCCAATTTTTGTGGCGTAACAATTAATTAAATATAACTATTTCACTGTGGGCTTTTTGACACCACAACCCCCTAAACAGTGTCATGTATGAACTGTGAAAACAAAACACATATCCCTGTAAAAGTTAAGGTTGTAAGGGGGAAATTAAATTTGAACACCAGGATATGAAGTTTTGTTGAACAGTTCTGTGGTTGAGATGAGTTTACAAACTAATGCAGTGTGGTTTTATGTCACAAATAATGTGAATAATACAAAATAACTGCAATTATGCAATTGGGTTTTCAGTAACAGATCAAAGGGTAGAACCACTTTAGTTTTTTATCTTTCATATCTCAATGGTCCCAATAATGGCCTCGCCGAGCTGAATTCAGAGTTCGCCACAACAATAGCTTATTAAAATAAATAAATTAAAAAAAGACTTATTAAAATCTATAGCTATAACAGAAAGCACAATCATTTAGATTTTTTATTCAAAATTAATCAATTTATGAGCACAGATAAAAACAACTCTGGACTTCAACCCTCTGTGTTTATGTCTTCCCTCACTTGTGTATTGCCCACTTTGAACCATTTTGTATCCTTTCTACACTCTGCAGTGATATAATAAAGAAACTTGTACTGTCACATTTTGTCAGAGAATCGGTCAACCATTGTGATGAAACTTATACACCCATTGGCAAGTTTTTATGAATCATGGTGATCTACTAGATTGGTCCATGGGCAAAAAATCTACTCAGAAAAACAATTTAACTACTCCTTCCTGCTAAGAAATAGTTTCTCACTTCTTTTATCTCGTTGTTTTTTTTCTTTCAGAAAATATACTTCAAAACAAGGCTCTATGTCGAACCAGTTGCCACAGTTTTAATGTTTTAAAATTCCTAATCTATTCGCTGTAAATACGGCCAGCCACTATAAGACTTGGCAAATTCAAGTAACAGAAACTGGAAACTGTTTACTGCAATTGCCAGCTTTCATTTTTAAATGAAGTGTGTAACTGAAGCCATAATAGATTGCTGAACAAAATACAAGACTAATTAATTTACTGGGTTCAGGTGATGTTCACAAAGCTTACAACAGGACCAGATTTAATTAAGGCCTTGTAGTGATGTCAAGCCATACTTCAGAAATATTACACGCTATATACTGCAGTCTACCAGACTACTCAGGAACAGCTGTACTTAGGGAGATGGTAAATACGTTCCCTGGGATGAGTGAGTGGAAAGGGGGCTGCAGCAGAGTACGTAGGTGACTGCCCAAGACACAGATTTATTCCAAGTCACTTTTGGAAGATAAACCCATTGCTTTCAATATATACTACTGAATAGGGTTGATTAATGAGTTGTTGTTTTTTCTGCTGTATGGAGACAGTACGCTTTGACTAAATTTCTTCACTTTTGGTAGACTGATGTATTGTGTTATCAGTTTTGTGCAGTAAAAATGTACCTCTTCACTGCCACATTGTTTTAAGCTCTTAACATTTTATTAATTTTACAGACAGAAGTGCACTAAAGAGATTCTCATTCACTGTAAGATGATTTTCAGAATATTAGTGCTCAAATTAAAATGATCTCAGTGGCTGTATTTAGACCTGGCACTGGTCAGATAAAATTATGGCTGTATTCTATGATTCCCAATGGAGTATCACTTTCACATTGACCTTTGATCAGCAATGATACAGATCACATACTTTTTCACATGTCCATGTCCATTTGATTACAGCCCCCTAGCAGTGTGCAAAACATGTTTTTTTTTGCCATGTGATCATTGCACAAACGCATAACAGTGCCTACAGTATTATGAAGCCATAAACAGATTTTCTTATCAATCCAACAAGGGGTTTAGAAGTTTTGAGCCTCATAAGCTTTCATTGAAACAATCAAACCAAAAAACCTATCCACATAAGAATGTGTAATATCTTACACACATATCCGTAAAGGCAAAGTTGATCTTCAGTAAACAATTCTGGGTTCTGTTGCTTCAATATTGATACAAAACATTTTTTTTTAATGCATACTAGGGGCAGCATAGAGAACAACATTGAAATGTGTATTTATCTTTTTTATTATCAATGAGTCACGCAAGCCTTTCATACAGCAGTGATATACAGATACCATGTTATTTGTTTTGTGTGATTTCGAGCACATGTCCATTTTTCTGGTCGTGTCTTATCAGAAAATCTGTAGACAGGCTAAACCAGGAAGCTCAGCTGTTCCCTTTCAATTTGAAGACGACCACCAAAACATACTTATGGGATATGCTTGCCTATTGGTAGGTATTCACTGAGCTCTTTATATCAGAGCTGCCGATAGGCCCCTTCCTGGGGTGACGTCCTCAGCCCCGCCTACCGCGGGATTAAACCGTCAGCCCACGGAAACCATTTTCTCTTTTTGCCTCTCAAGATGGTAAGGTAAGACCTCTGTGTTAAAAAAACTGAGTGTATTTTGAAAGAGCTTTTCGAGTCGACTGCAGTTCCCCTATTTGAAGATGTTGAGTTCCACATCAAAGTAAACTGTGTAGTGCAGATTTCCATATTGGTTTCAAGATAAATATAATTTATATTTATGTGCATTTTTCTGTATATTTAAGTGATAACTACAGTGGGTACAATTTTTTAATTTTAAAAATATGTGTCTTTTGTTTCACAATTGTGTCTCACTTGTCTCACTTGTTTTTGAAACACTGTGTGAAACATTTGGGTCTTTTATCACATTTAATTGTGAAGAAAAATGGCTTCTGTAGTATTCCTTGGAGAACTGAAAGAGACAAAAGAGGAGTAAGTTTCCCCAGTGGGTGGATTAAAACAAATGATGCCGTGGTGAAAAGTGTTTCCTTATGATACAAGCTACTGTAAAAATATGAAAGAGGTACCAGGGATATAATGTTAATACCAAGTTTCATGACAATTGGATTCATGACAAAAATGTAAGCGTGACATAGAGATGGACGAATGTACAGACAGACAGATACCTCCTTATATCCCCAGAATCTGATGTTCTCAATAACTTATGCTAAATAATGTTAGTACATTTCATGACAATTCGGTAAACGGTTTTCCAGATGTAAGGAGAAATCTGTGAAGCGTGACATACTGCAAGTACATACGCCCGCCGATGCTAGGCCCCAGTGGGAGCTAATAACCATGCAAGAAACGCCAAATACAATTCATTGGTATCCCTTGAGTTCCCTCTCATCTTTGATTTAATCCGGGTACTTGAAATTAAAAGGTGACATGGCAGTGGTGTTCACAGACCTCAAGATTTTAGAGGTGGGACATCGTATGGAATGGCCGAGCACTAGATTTATGGAAATAATTCATTAACTTTGTGTAATTTTGAAGACTTTCATGTAAATAAATTGATCCCCCAGGACAATTTTACTTTGTTAGGACCGGGTCATTTGGAAGAGAATATTTATGTACTGCAGCCCTGCTGAAACCATCCTGTTTTCCCTCAGGGTTCCCCAACCCCCAGTATGGGAAACACTGCTGTAGGGAACTTTTTGTTATTTTTTTTATTTAGCTTTTACCCCAGATTTTCTTCCTAATTTAGAATGTCCAATTATGTCCCCTCATCGCAGCAATTATCCACACAGTTCAGGAGAACTCAAGGTTCAGTGGACGGCCTCCGATTCCACTACCTAGCCAATTTACTCTTTACACCCAGGAACTCGAGAGTGGATGAGCTACTGGCCTCTGGAGGACAAAGGCCAGCCCTGAAGGCGCCTGGCCAGTAGGGTCCGCTTTAGCTGGATGAGGAGAAACAGTCTCTGCCGGTTTTGCCTCCCTAACCCACGGGAGCACCAGAGCCAATGCAACGCTCACTCCAGAATCCCCAGTGGCAACTTAGCACCGCCAGAATGCCAACCTGACCTCCCCTGACTGTATGACTCATCCTGCACACCACGCGGCTGTGCTTTTTACCAGGTGAGCCACTGGGGGATCACGCTGTAGGGAACTTTCAGTCATAAACAACCCTAATAGACCTCTGCTATTGTCTAGAAAACATCTCAGTTCACCCCTTTATGTGTGTCTTTTGCTTTGAAATTCTCTGTTTTTGGCACTTCAACAAACTCTTGAAATCCTTTGAAATCCACCCTGGTTAATTAGAACAACACATTACTTTAAAATAACAAACTGGAAAGAGGAACATTCAATAGAAGAAACAAATATTTTCTTCCTTGAAAAGGGCAGAATCCACATTTTGAAATGTGCTCTCGGAACTCAGAGTTCTAATACAACAGATGAAAGAAATGTGATTAGTTATGCTCTGTTGCTTTTCTATGTCCATGTTATTATTTTTTGATTAATGGTGTTCATTTAAACAGGACCAGTGTGTGCCAGTAGTACATTTATAAAATGTGCATTCGCTTGAGATAAGTAACTATAAACCTACCCTGTATAGTTTTATACAGAAGGAACCAATTAAAGCACCTGCAACTTGCAGCTATTTTTTTACTTTAAGTTTAGCTAGCATTGCATGGTTGATACAATAAAATTGTAATATTTTAACAGTAAGACTGCTTTCGTGCCTCTTATTCACAATATTCATGTTGTTCACCTCTCCCCCCTGCCTAAGCTCTCCAGGATCCAATGACTACAGACGTGCCAATCCATAAAACCCATCCCACCACTCTGTACAATTACAAAGTAATCACGGTCCCCACACATTCCAGAGATCCCCCTCCTTTCTTAGAGAACCTACGAGGGTATGACGTTTGATATCTGCTGTTACTCATATCTAATAATTCAACCATTACACTGTATGCAGGTATATAAACAATGTGTCTAGTAGAAACACTACAGTTTACAAATATACAGCAGCTTACCATTGAAAATGTCAAACGTCATCTTTGAGGGTGAAGATTGGGTAGACAGTAGGTTGAGAATGGTAGACAACTTTGTTATTTTTATAATTCAGTGTGCATCATAAATCTATTTTGTGGTTCTTTCATAACTAACAATTGGCAAAGATAAACATTCACAGCAATCTTTGCTTAACTGATTGAAAGGTGTTACATAATAACATCACCACAATTAGTGTTGTGGCTATATTTAAACAGCATAAGGTATTATTCATTAGCAGTGAGTAAATGAAGATTAAATTGATAGCACTGATAACACAGGGTGCCCATCCTATTCACTCTAAGAGTGGACTTGGTGAGAATTCATGCAGGCCACTCAGATTTGTTTGCTTCTTCTTTGTGAATTCCCAACATTTACTGAAGATACAGCTACTGAGTTCTGTGAACACCACTGCCATGTCACCTTTTAATTTCAAGTACCCCGATTAAATCAAAGACAAGAAGGAACTTAAGGGACATCATTGAGTTGTATTTGTCCCATCTAACATCAGAACAGAAAATAGGAGGCACTTTTTTACAGAGAATTGTGAGGGTCTGGAACCAACTCCCCAGTAATGTTGTTGAAGCTGACACCCTGGGATCCTTCAAGAAGCTGCTTGATGAGATTCTGGGATCAATAAGCTACTAACAACCAAACAAGCAAGATGGGCTGAATGGCCTCCTCTCGTTTGTAAACTGTCTTATGTTCTTATGTTCTTATGTTATCGGATTAAATCCCCTGTGAAGAGGTTATAGTGGAGGCAGTCAAACGTAGGTTTGTCACACAGATTTATCCATATACGTGGAAAACCATTTACCTAATTGTCATGAAACTTGGTATTAAAATTATTTAGCAAAAAATATTGATAACAGATTCTGGCCTAGGTTAATGTTCGGTCGAGGACAGTTAAGGAGAGTAAACAGCCTGATCTCAATCCACTTTGACTCTGTCTGGACTCAGTGATATTCTCCCGGTTGTAATTTACAGTAGGAGGATTTTATTTAATACCACATGTGGTGTTTCTTAAGATTTACCTGCAGACCTCAATAAAATGAATCAGCACCCCAAATACTGTCACCTTGAGTAGAGAAAACGACACTCAGGCCTTCCCATGATAATGGTTATCGTCTCTAGTGGTCAAATATAAGATACACTGAAACAATTACTTTAGGTGCAGCAAGTTCTTCTTTTCGGTGCTGCAGGTGATGCCAATGCTTGGGCCAAAACCAAAACCACCCTTGGGGAATGTAAACAAACTGGGTTTTCCAGCAGATGAGCAGCCCACGGTAGCCTTGACAGTTCTTTCTTTTTTTGTGGTGTGACAGGTTGCTTGAGAAACTCGAGGTGAGAGTCCATGTGGAAAATAAAATGTCACAATATAGTTGTTTGCACTTCGATACTGAAAGTCTAAGAACTGGCAATCCAAAGCTTCTAATGTATTTTGAGACTGGATTGACTGGTGTGTGTGAGGTAGTGCTTTTGTGAAAAGTGCTTTTGTGAGAAGTGCTTTTATTTCCTTGCAGCCAAGAAGAAACTGAAAACATATTGATTTAATATCAGTTTGGAAGCCTTGGCTTTAAATAACTTAGGAATTAGTATTGATTTTACATTGTTCAGGAGGTAAAACAAATATCACATTTTACTGGCAGTCTTAGTGTTGGGTATTGTAAAGGCTGTCTTTGTGGTGTGACAGGTCAACATTCATAGAACAAATACTCTCAACATTAAAAAACAAAAAGAACATTTACAGCTTTCATTATCATGATTTGTAGACCCTACCTTTATAACAGCATTGGTTTCATTTGTTAACTGTAGTTGATCCGGTTTTACATTTTGTTTAAACCCTTTATCATCTTCAGTACTAGTTGGTGGAGGTGCAAGCAGCTTCTATCCAGTTAGGCTCATATTAATGTTTACTATTGTAAATGTTCTATCATACCAAACTTTCTTTGTTTTATCACAGTTATCTTAACTTTTCTGTCCATCTCCTTGTAAAGACTCACTTGCATGTCATTTTATGTTGCAGTCTTCACATGCTGGTGACTTTTTAAAACGCTGAAGTTTAAAGCTCCCAGTGACCTCTATACAACTCATACATGTCTTCTCTCTTTATCAGTGTTTAAATACTCCCTATCGAACTGGAATATAGCTTTAAATATTGTGTGAGCAAGAACAATCCTCTGTTCCTTGTAATCTTGTTTTAAGTCTCGCAAGTGTGTTACAATCCTCCAGTTTGCTGCCACTCAGTAGTTGGGGTGGGTTTAAGTATTCAGAATGAATCAATGCGAGATACAAGTCAGGAAGGAGGGACATTGCCCAACTGCACTGTTTTTTTTTTCAGGTTATTTGTTTTTTTGTTTTTTGACATGTCAACGTGAATTGAGTAACCATTTCCAGTGTTTTCCGTTGTTTAGTGGATATACACCGATTTAATTTTTTTTTGTATCAGGGGTGTTTTGTTTTAAAACCGAAAATCAGAAGCCCTGCTTATATACTATCAGTGAAACTCAGAGAAAAAAAATAAAAATAAATTAATTACCCTATTTTCCTTGTACCTTTTATTTTCAGAACAAAAGGTGTTGGTTCTTTGTACTGGGTAACCCATAAATATGTCTTGCTTAACTGTACTGCACTGTGTTCAATACATAACAGTAAAAAGGTAGCACATTATTATAGGACAGTTATTTAGGGGCCTACAGACTGCAATCTAACATGGTACTTGGAGATAAACTGGTTTCTTACAGGTACAGTGCCTCACGCATGTTTAAAAATATGTTTAGCCTATGCAATGAGCTTGATAACTTGTAAGCCCATTTTAAAATATTTATTGAGGAAAAAAGTTGTTCAAACAGAGCCTACAAATGGTATTCATACCCATTGCTTTCACAGGAAGTGGCAGGAGGAAGGCTGTTTAGTTCACATCTTCAATGATGGAGATGACTTTTGTCTGCAGCTAAAACTACCTTAGGTAATGTGTGCACAGACTGTGGAAGAATGCAGTAAGCATTAATTCACTCAGGAATCATATTGTAGTGTAAAATTGAACATGATTCTGCAACTTTAAATTAAAAAAAAAAAAATTCTAAATGTTTCCTTCTGATTCCGGGGGATTGAAATCTACTGAAAAGTCTGCTCTCTAGAATAACCTACGGTCACCCCTTATGAGAAACTGCCAGTTTATAATACAGAAGCAAGTGCCAAGCAAGAATCTATAAACCCTATCAGTATGTCAGGTCTACAGTCTTGTCAATCATGACTGAAACAGACTTGGGACAGGGAGATGCAACTTTGATAGATTACAAAATAGACATTTATAAAGCAAATTATTTTGTCATTTACAAATAAGAGTGTGCTACATATTTCAAGTGTTTCTCATCCAACCGCTGTAGTAACATGACTGTTTGACCTCTCATTTATTTAAATTTTTTTGTTGCATCAATGTTAAGGGAATTTCACTTTAACTTAATGTATGCCTTCATCACAATATGGATTTGTCAATATGTCTGTCTAAACCTGAGTAGGTATACAACAGTGCCCCTTAGTGGTTAATACATAGCGTGCACTGTTGAGTGTTTTCAATACTTTAATGTAAAACCTCTGTATTTCTCTGGTATACTGCAGTAAGCTCCCGGCTTGCTTTCCAACTGTGAGGCTGACATTTTCACTTTCTCATCCCCTGTGTCCCCCCAGCTTCTCTGCCGTCATAGAGCTGTCACTCTCACACTGGCACCAGGCCTGTCACAAACACCATTCACTTCAAAGCACACATGAAAGACACAGTATCACTAAACAACCAGCACACCTCAGGGTTATCAGGGCTGACATTCTCCTACATAGTTGATCAGGCAGAATGTCTGCAGAACATTCAGCTGGGATGACAAGTGCTGTGCTTTTTGTCCTCTCTGTATAGAGATTTTTCATTTGCTAACTCACAATTGTATCCATTACAGTTGGATGCCCCTAGTGGTCATTCTAAAACTGACGTCAGAAATTAACTTTAAGGGGTCTTTTTCGAAGATACAGAATAGGAAATTAAACATAAGAAATGAAAGTGGTTGCTGCTAATTTGTTTAAAAATAAATTATACCTGTTGTTCACTTTCACTCATAATGCTGCTCCTCAAAATGTGCAGTATTGAAAGAAATATAGCAACAAGTATTTTAATTTTAAGACATCCAATATGGTACAACACTAGGTTAAATAAAGAAATCTGTTTGCAAGCCTTGCTTTCAGGTAGTCTTGTACTTCCTTGACCCATTCACCTGGAGAGAGAAATTGTCCTCAGCCCTTCAACGGCTTCATTCCTGTCAGAAACCAACAAGCTCCTTCCCTTTAAATACTTTGCTGACCTATATAGCTAATGGAAGTTCACGGTTGGTGATATTTAGGGAATTGTTTTGTTAATTACAACCTCTTTAAAAAGAAAGTAGCTTCAAATATAATTTAAACAGTTTGAAATTAAGAGTTGAGGTCACATTGTCACAATTCTGTCCAGGCACTTACAATTCTCCAGAAAAGCCCAGGCCAGGACATTAACTCCTATTTTTTGAAAGAGGGAAAACACCCAATTCACTTTACAAAACTAGAATGAAACAGTTATATATGTTCAGTTTTAAATATTAAACACAATTATTTTCTTCTACTTTCAAACAATAAGAGTTAATTAATGGCAGAAACACTTTGAAATGTTGGCCCTCACTCTTTAAATATTTTGAAAATATAGATATCCCTTGAAGCACATTTTAAATACATGTCAACCTAACCTGTTGGTGATGGCATTCAGTGTGTTTGATTGTGTTCTCCAGGTTCTCGCTGACATTGAGAAACGCTCCCCGAAGGGACAAGAGGAAGAAGACTGGGAGAAAGCCCTTTCAGTGGAGAGATTTGGGGATCTCATTTCTGAAACCTCTTCACGGAATGCTGAGAAAACGGGCCGCAGTTACAACGAGAGGGACTTTGAGTGTAGGTACCTCTGTCACCAAACCCCTACAGCAGGTCTCTTCCCTCACATAAACGCAACAAACGCAGTATAAGCATGTTTATTTTATATTAATATGTAATAAACCTTATACATACCAATCGTATTATTAAACCATTTTATATGCTACCTGCACCAAATGACATCACATTTTAGGATACCGGTATCTCAATTTACAGCGAATGAGCAGTTTATTTGAAATCCTGTTGTTTACATATGTTCCTTTGCTGTATTGAACGGTTTTAAAATAGTTTTTTTTTTTTATACTTGTTTGGTTAATTTCTGAAAAATGATGAGTTGTAGTTCAGGCACAACTACAAAAGCATTTAAATATCAATGACGAGAAGGAAAGTGCAGTGATCGCTGCTGTGTCCTGGCGTTATGCTCAGTTCAGCACGGTACAATTCAAAATTATGTTTTCATTCCTTTCCCGTGCATGAAGAGACGAGAAAAATTTGGCTGAAAAATATTCCAAGAGATAAATTCACAGTAATGAAACACACAAAAGTATATATACACACACACACAAACAATTTCAGACAATTATGACCATTATTTATTATGAAGCAATCGTCAAACATAAATAATTCAATTGCATATGATACATTAGTGCTTAAACGGTTTTGTGATAAGTAAAACAAAATAGTTTATTATTGTGTATTAGATGTATTAGTAGAAGTGTTAGACATAATACTTCTGGTAATGCAACGAACAATAACAAAAACAGAACTGGAACTCTGAACTTTACACTCAACTCTTAAACTCTGCAGCTTCTCATTCTTCTTCAAGGATCTAAAACAGCGGCCCTTATGCTGATCTCTGCTGTCGCCATGTCTTTATTTGACACTACAAACACATAGCAGAAAAAAATAATTGGATTAGTTTGGCGAGTACTTTTATAAACTGACAATGCGCTAATGTAATTATAATGACACACGAACAGTATATGCAAACTGAAACAGTTTAATAGCGCCATGCTGAAACTAATTACACATTTTTAAAAAGATAGGTACAATTAAAATAAATACATCGATTTAAATGTAATAACTCCCCTTCATAGTCACAGAGGTAGCTCTGTTCTTTGCATGCTGCATAAGCACCACTGGCCGAACCCGGGACCTTTCGCACTAAAATATAGCGCCGATACCGCTGTACAAAAGAGCCGACTCGGCGCTATGCTTTAGTGCGAGAGGTCCCGGGTTCGTGTCCGCCCTCCGCCTGCATGTGGAATGCCTCGCTTTTTGTGATATGCCTGCCTGCGTTAACAAAGATATATATATATATCTATATATATATATATATATATATATATATATATATATATATATATATATATATATATATATACTGTATATATTGTGATGACGTGTATGTCCCGGATCATAATTTGGAGGCATTAGGACCCTGGGGTTAGGAACATATACTCCATCTTGGTAAATGTTCCTGTCTCTAAGGAGTCCATCTTGGTGAAGGACTCTTAAGTGCTTGATTGTTTTGGTAATTGTTTTATTGATTGTTTATTGTTTAAGTGTTTTTCAGTTGGGCTAATTGGGGTAATTAGAGCCCCTTTAAAAGGGACAGGGAGAACCTGTTAAGAGAGAGAGATAAGAGAGCACATGCCAGAGTGGGTTTGTGTTTTGTGTTTTGAGTTTGTTTGGTTGCTTTGTTTAATAAACGCACGCTACGGCGTTTTCATTACACCCTGGTTTCCTGGTTGGTGATTTGAAGAGAAGACCCGGTACTGCACCCCCTGACTTCATTACATATGGTACCAGAAGTGGGGCTTTAAGTAAAATAAAATAAATAAACTAAACACTGAAAATGGAAGACGTTTTGAAGGCAATGGTGCAGCACACAGTGCAGCAGCAGCAAACTACAGCAGCCTTGTTACAGCAAGCTGCCCAGGATCGTCAAGCTACTGCTACCATGATACAGCAAGCTACTGCAGCGCATCAGCAGCAAGCAGACCAGGACCGTCAAGAGTGGAGGACTATGTTTGGCCAGTTGTTGACAAAAATACCAACTAAAGATCCAACACCAGAGGCGACACGCCCAGTTAGAGCAAGTTACTTCTTACAGAAAATGACGCCAGGTGACGACCCAGAAGCCTATCTCTTGGCATTCGAGAGGACAGCGGAACGAGAGGCTTGGACAAAGGAGCAATGGGCCGGTATTGTTGCACCATTTTTGAGCGGAGAAGCTCAAAAGGCTTACTTTGATTTGGAACCAGGAGAAGCCGCTAACTATTCACTTCTGAAAGCAGAGATTTTGGCTAGAGCTGGGGTCACTACGGCTGTTCGGGCCCAACGATTTCATGAGTGGAGGTATGAGGAAGGGAAAGCTGCCCGTTCACAATTGTTTGATCTGATACATCTGGCCCGAAGGTGGCTTCAGCCTGACGTAAACACTGCCGCCCGGCTGGTGGAGCTGTTAGTCCTGGATCATTTTTTAAGAGGACTGCCATCAGGCTTAAGAAAGTGGGTGGCTCAGGGCGATCCTAAATCGGCTGATGAACTTATAGCTTTAGTCGAGAGACACCTGACCGCCATGGAAATCGCCCGTCCGGCTTACCATACGTCATCAAGGAGTACCTGGAGACCCCCAAGCCCCAAACATCGGAGTGAAACCGGTAAGACTCTGTCTGGGGAGGGGGTTGCTGAAGAGCGGTATGACACCGTGAAGGGACCTTGGGATGGGGATAAACGGTTCTTTGAGAACCAAACTGCGAGAGGGCATAGCCTCAGAAAAGTACAATGCTTTGATTGTAAAGGTTGGGGACATATTGCTAGATTCTGTAGACAAGGGAAAGAGCCAGAAACAATGGATTGTAACTTAGTAACCACTGTCAATAACCTGTTCACGTCTAAATCACAAGGGGCTGAATATGTAATTCCTATACAGGTAGCGGGGAAAAAGTCGGTAGCCTTTTTAGATTCTGGGTGTGGGCAAAGTTTGATTTCAGCTGACTTGTTGGGGGCTTATGAGCCAATACAAGGGTTGGAGGTACGCATTTGTTGTATCCATGGGGATGTAAAAACTTACCCCGCCACTTTGGTAGAGGTGGAAATTGGTTCTCAGCTAGTTAAAATAAAAATGGGCGTGCTTCCTAGGTTGCCATTTCCGGTCATTATGGGGCGGGATTGTAAGGATTTTAATCAGTTGCTGCAAACCCAGGAGGTTCTTATTCTAACTGAGGAGCAACCAGGGCCCTCTACGGACCAAACAGTAGAACTGTTTGATCTCTTTCCTTTTGGGGAAGACCTGTTGGGAGAGCCTGGGAAAACTAGACGCACCCGTAGTCAGAAAAAGAGGTCCCAGGCTAAACCCCAAAGGCTTCCCAGTGGGAAATGGTCTGGAAAGAGTAAGGTACCACAAGATAGTCTTTCAGAGTGCAGTGAACCAGTAGATACTGGCCCAGGGGTCCCTGAAGAACCACAAGAAGTATGGAATAAGTTAACGGTAGCTCATATAGATTTTAAGAAGGAGCAGGTTGAAGACAGTAATTTGCAGTATGCACTAGGACAGGTTGTTCAAACGGATGAAGGTTACTGGGACCATAGAGATACCATGCCAACACCACACTTCATTGGAAAGGATGACTTGGTGTATAGAGTGATTAGAAATGAAATGGGAGAATGGCTCGAACAGCTTTTGGTCCCTGCTAAATTTAAAGAAGTGGTTTTACAGCTTGCACACTCTCATCTGTTAGGGGGACATCTGGGGGTACAAAAAACAAGAGATAGAATAATGACACGGTTTTACTGGCCAGGGATTTACAAGGAGGTGGAAAAGTACTGTTTGGATTGTCCAGAATGCCAGTTGGTTTCGGGGCGGAAGCCTAAGCAAGCCCCTTTGATTCCCCTACCTGTAATAGAAGTTCCTTTTGAAAGAGTTGGTATGGACTTAGTTGGGCCCCTAGACAAGTCCCAATCGGGATTTCAGCATATATTAGTAATTCTTGATTATGCTACACGATATCCAGAGGCCATTCCTCTACGGAATACCAGTACTAAAAATATTGCCAAAGCCCTCATGCAGGTGTTTTCTAGGGTAGGATTTCCAAAGGAAATTATCACAGACCAGGGAACCCCATTTGTTTCTATGATTCTAAAGAAACTTTGTCAATTGTGTAAAATAAAAAAGTTGAAAACTTCAGTTTATCACCCGCAGACAGATGGCCTTGTTGAGAGGTTCAACAAAACGTTAAAGCAGATGCTTAAGAAGGTCATTCAGGTAGATGGAAAGGACTGGGATACTTTTCTCCCCTACCTGATGTTTGCTATTAGGGAGGTTCCCCAGGCATCCACAGGCTTCTCTCCCTTTGAGTTGCTCTATGGGAGGCAGCCAAGGGGAATCCTCGATGTGGTAAAGGAAACATGGGAAGAAAGATCGAGTTCGGGAGAGAACATGGTTGAGTATGTGACAAAAATGAGAGATAGAATGGAGAAGGTCAGCTTGTTGGTAACGGAAAATCTAATTAAAGCCCAGGAAAAACAGGCCCAAAGTTACAATAGGGGGGCCAGATTGAGGGAGTTTGCACCAGGGGATAAAGTGGTGGTTTTACTTCCCTCGCACGTGCATAAGTTCCTAGCTAAGTGGCAAGGTCCCTACCAGATAGTGGAGAAAGTGTCCAATGTAAATTATAAAGTGTTTCATCCAGGAAGGAGGAAGCCATACCAGATTTATCATATCAATTTGTTGAAGCCATGGCGGGATAGGGAGGTCTTGGTAGCTTCTGTACTGGAGGGAGATCAGAGACTCACACCTGAGCCCTTAGACGATGGTGGCCCAGATAATACCAAAGTTGGAGAACATCTGTCTGCCGTTCAGAAACAGGTAATGCATAACTTGCTTAAAAGATATGACGATGTCTTTTCGGATTTACCAGGCAGGACAGACTTAATCGAACATCACATAATTACTTCCCCGGGGGTGAGAGTACAACAGAAACCCTATAGAATTCCAGAGTCAAAACGTAAAGAGATTGCAAAGGAAGTCAAAATCATGTTAGAACTCGGAGTTGTTGAAGAATCTAGCAGCGATTGGTCTAGCCCTATTGTTATGGTCCCGAAACCTGATGGTACAGTTAGGTTCTGTATAGACTTTAGGAGGGTCAACGAGGTGTCCAAGTTTGACGCTTACCCGATGCCCAGGGTCGATGAATTATTGGAAAAATTGGGTAAAGCTAATTACATTACAACGCTTGACTTAACCAAGGGGTATTGGCAGGTTCCTTTGGCGCCAGCGTCAAAGGAAAAAACTGCATTTGTAACGCCAGAGGGGTTGTACCAGTTCACTGTCTTGCCATTTGGTTTACATGGGGCTCCTGCTACCTTTCAAAGGTTAATGAAAAAACTGCTTAGGCCTCATCAGCAATATGCTGCCGCTTATTTGGATGATGTCGTCATTTTTAGTGTGGATTGGGAATCCCATGTAAAAAGAGTGGAAGCTGTGTTAGGCTCGTTAAGGGAGGCCGGTTTAAAGGCGAATGCAAAGAAATGTGCATTCGCTTTACAAGAAACTAAGTACCTGGGGTTCTCACTGGGACGAGGTCTGATAAAGCCCCAGCTAAATAAAATAGAAGCTATTCTGGCTTGTAAGGCCCCAGTGAATAAGAAGCAGGTAAGAGCCTTTCTGGGGTTAATCGGGTACTATAGAAGGTTTATTGAAAACTTTGCCTCAAGAGCAGCTCCCTTGACTGAGTTAACACGAGCTTCAGCTCCAGTCACAGTAAAATGGTCAGCTGAGGCTGAAACAGCATTCAATGATTTAAAGTCAGCAGTGTGTTCTGAACCAGTGTTGGTAAGCCCAGATTTCGAAAAGCCATTTATATTACAGACAGATGCATCTGAGGTGGGCTTAGGGGCGGTCCTTTCTCAGGTGATAAAAGGGGAGGAACACCCAGTACTGTTCTTGAGCAGGAAGCTTCTGCCTCGAGAACGGAACTATGCGACTGTAGAGAAGGAGTGTTTGTCCGTGAAATGGGCTGTAGAAGCCCTAAGATATTACTTATGGGGGCGTAAATTTACCTTGGTTACAGACCACGCTCCATTACAGTGGATGCATAGAAATAAGGATAAAAATGCTAGGTTTACCAGATGGTTCTTGGCCCTACAACCATACTCTTTTGATGTGAAACACAGAAAAGGGAAGGAACACACAAATGCTGATTTTTTGTCAAGGTTTCCCCAATCGGTAAATAATTGGTATGCCCAACCCCACAGGTTTGTGCAGAGGGGGAGGATATGTGATGACGTGTATGTCCCGGATCATAATTTGGAGGCATTAGGACCCTGGGGTTAGGAACATATACTCCATCTTGGTAAATGTTCCTGTCTCTAAGGAGTCCATCTTGGTGAAGGACTCTTAAGTGCTTGATTGTTTTGGTAATTGTTTTATTGATTGTTTATTGTTTAAGTGTTTTTCAGTTGGGCTAATTGGGTTAATTAGAGCCCCTTTAAAAGGGACAGGGAGAACCTGTTAAGAGAGAGAGATAAGAGAGCACATGCCAGAGTGGGTTTGTGTTTTGTGTTTTGAGTTTGTTTGGTTGCTTTGTTTAATAAACGCACGCTACGGCGTTTTCATTACACCCTGGTTTCCTGGTTGGTGATTTGAAGAGAAGACCCGGTACTGCACCCCCTGACTTCATTACAATATATATATATATATATATATATATATATATATATATATATATATATATATATATATATATGGTCATGCTATCACATACATATTCAGAAAGCAACTAGCCCAGAACTAATATCTAAATGTTGATGTTTTAGATGATTAACTCCCTTTTTAGTTCTGTAAGTGGGGAAGAGGCTTGTGTTCCTACAGCACCTGCAGGGAAAGTAAATAAACTGGGCTGTAAAGAAGGTCTAGTTTCTGATTAAGAAAAGTCAAGGCCAAACTATGTAAGAGAGTCACACTGACCTCCATGTCTCCTGAGCCAAAGAAAATGGGGAGTAAAATAATTTGACAACATTTTTTTAAAAACCTGAAATGAGGGTAAACAGTGTAAGTATGTGTGTTGTTTTTGTATGTGTCCTGCTTCACAGATCACCGGCACACCTCCCATCACACTCACCACCCTCTCTCCACCCACCTCCCCCCCACTACGAGGTTCCGTAAGAAGGTGTTTCACGTCGACCGCCGCAAGAAGAAGAAACGCAAGAAAAAGAAGACATCCATCCCGCCCTCCAACATCACGCCAACCATCCAGGAAGTAAACGAGGAAGAGGAGGAGTCTGATGCAGAGGGGCGGAGCCAAGGTGCCATGCCAACTCCACCCCTAGACAACAAACCGAAGGTAGATAACTGTACAATCATTAAAGTAATGGGGATCTATATATAAAAATATATGCTGTAATTTAAATAACAATAATCTGGTGGTCAAACTATTAACTTCTAATGTAGTTGCATTTCAATTTCAATTTAAGGTAACATGATTCAGGAGTGTCAATAAAGGGGCTGTGGTGTAAACGATCCTTCCTGGAATTAAGCATGCTGCAATATAATAAGTAGGGCCCTACCAAGTTCATGGACCATGAAATCTGGTCTCCCCTGTGAAATCTGGTCTTTTGTGTACTTTTACCCTGTAGTAAAATCTAATGCAGTTATATGTACCGTTACAGGTTCCTGATATGGTTGTTAGCGTGTTTCAATTTAAAAAAGAAAGCTCATTATGAACAGGACAGGATTTATTGATTGACACTTGACAACAGCCAATAACTGGGCTCTACCCACTGATTGGTAGACACAGGCATCCGGGGTGGGTTTACTATGAACTACGGATCTCAACTGGTAGTACAGTCAGGCGAGTCAAATTAGACCTACATTTTAAAATAAGTGTACAAAATAAATCAAAAAGTGCTACAATCATTACTGCAGCGGATCATGTAAAATATTTTGGAAGCCAAATATATGTCAAGTAGTAGTATGAGCAGAAAAAAACAGAAAAAAAACACAGCAAGACAAAAAAATAAATAAAATAAATATGTCACTAATTTCAGAGACTTCACGTTTATATTTTTCAGTCTCTGGATATATTGTTCAGCTAGAGACCCGTCCCTAGCTTGGCGCAGTCTGTCAATTCCAACAAACTCCGTGGATGCAGAGAAAGCTGTGCCTAAATATGGACACCGCAAAGACAGGGAATGAAGAAAAACAGCATTTCAGAATATTTTTTGAGTTACTGTTGCATACAATGACGTTTCAAACCAGAACATTTTTTTTTTTTTTTTTTTTAATAATAACAATAACAGAAACGCAACAGTCATAGAGCAATCTTCTGGATTTCAGTTTTCTTTTCTTTTAGCATTTCTACTTTGTTAGTCACATGCTTTTGTTAACTTCAGTGTGTTAAATGTTTATATTTTGCCGTTTTTAACTACAATGTTCATACTTTGTTATACCACCATAAAATTTAAGATTTAAACAGCTGAAACTGTGAAATTTAAGATTTTTAAAATGTTATGACCGTGAAATTTATGATAATGTACCGTGAATTTGGTAGGGTACTAATAATAAGCACAGATGTAGGTGGGACTAATTTGGAATTAAGGTGTAATTTGTTAATGGTCCCCTTTAAAAGTTTACCACAGTAATTGTGCAGTTTTTACCATGCTTTTCCTCTGCATTTAACACAGTTTACCCTGGTTTGCCATGTTTTTTAATATGCTTTATCAGACAACTCTGCGCTTTTCAATGCTCACCTATGCTTTACCATGATTTCACTGTGTTTTGTTACACTTTGCCAGGTTTTTACTATGGTAAACATTTATAAAGGTCTAGCTGGTGGACTTATGACATGGACAATATAACAGTTACAAGAAAAAGAGAGTCCCCAATACTAGCTTGTTACTGAATGTTTATTTTGTGGCCCACAGTTCAGCATTGGGGGGGAAGAAGACCTCAACCAGCCTTTGCCCTTCCAGAACTTCCATGTGGAGAATGAGTGCACCCCCACCCCCGAGTCTCCCCCCTCCACCAGCGCCCCTCTCATGAAGCAGGACCCCTCGGGGCGGTGAGTTTAAAATTCATCCCTCCTCGGGCAGTGTTTCTAATTTCTCCAGTCTTTAGGCAAGGCGTGACAGTACAGCAGTGAATGAATGATACACTAGTAATTGTCTGCACTCTATGTACTTTGGGCCTAGCAAAGCCCATCAGCACAGCTGAGGCTTGTTTACGCACTGCAATTGTTAATTTAACCCCTACACAGACACTCACTGTCTTATAACTCTACTGTGTGCTGCTTGACTTTTAATATAGAAATTACATGGAAGTCACTGTTGTTACGGTTATTGTTTTTGTTATTTAAGCAACACGCTTCATCTAAGCTCAAAAATAGTCATTGTTTTGATTGCATCATCATATTCTTTGACAGTACCAAAATTATAGTTATAGCCCAAGCCAAAATAAATAATTTTGAAGGTGACTGAAGTTGACGTTAATTCTAAACAGAACACGGAATTATGGATTGTGTAGTTCACAAGTCAAGTGCACTTAAAAACAACATCATTTCGGGGATTTTCCGGGGGCGGGTCTAGGAGATGGAAGCAAACTAAGTGTGCTGCCGCTAAGATTCAGCCATCTTTTATGTGGTACTTTTTTGCATTTAAACTCTCACAATTCAACTAAATATATATAAAAAATGGGTAAGACCAAACCCACGAAAGAGAAAAGCAATTCAATACATAGTTTGGCTTCCGGGTCTGAAAGTATAAACAGGAGCCATTTGCCCTGGCCAGAAGGCCGCTGCCATAGCAGCTCATCACAATCACTAGAGGACACAGCTTTGGTTCTCACAGAGCGAGAAATGTCTGCCTCATTTTATAAAATGGAAAGCTCAATAAATAAGATTAAAAGCACACTGGCAAAGAATGAAAAAAGGATGGGCAAGATGGAACACAGACTTGAAGAACACAACGAGAAATCTATCCTGCACGACAATGCTGAGAGTTACTTAATGAAACAGAACAGGGCTATGCATGATAGAATTAAGGATCTTGATAACCAGGGCCATAGAAATAACATACGTACTGTATATTTGAGGTGCTGGAAGATGAAGATGGGAAAGAGACTATATTGTTTATTGAGAAAATGCTGAGAGAGCTCATGGACATAGACAAAGCAACTCAGATTGAAATCGAAATAGCACATAGAACTCTAGCACCCAAGCCAACGGGCCCCAATGCACATCCTCGTGCTTTCGTTTTGCACCTACTGAACTTTCAAACCAAGCAAAACATTTTTCACCGGGCTCGTAAAAGAGGAGAACTGAAATTCATGGATAAACGTATCTCAATTTACCCAGATATTTCAGCTGAACTACTGCGAGAAAGAAAAGAATATAATGGTATTAAGAAAGCTAAAGAGATACGGTAGTCTCATCTTCACACGAAGGGCAGACAAAATGCTTCAACACTCCAGAAGAGGCCGACACATTCCTTGGAACCCCTCAGAATCATGCCACCGGACAGATCTGATGGCAGACTGAGCGAGAGAGACATGGCGACAATATAGGAACTGCAATGCTGAGAAGTGAGAGACACAGAGAAAAGTCTACTGTAAGAAAAAACTAACTACATTACTACATTTTTTAAATTATTATTATTATTATTATTATTATAAACAAGAAAAATAATTAAGAATATACCTTCATACACTGTGCTGCAACAGGGCTTATTGGCACAGTTGACTGATGAGAACATTCCCAGAGAAGTACGGATCTTATCCCCTTTAATTTTGGTAGTAATGCTACAATAATTATACACCCTGTCTGAATGAATGCTTGAAACAGAGATAACGCCAACTACATTTCAGGCATTTCTTTTCAGTGTAAATATTATAACTGGCTGCAATTACAGTATTATTATTTTCATTCTGTTTTGTTTTTTCCAAGTGATTTTTACATGGGGACTTAGCTGTATATCGCTTATCTGACAGTATATTGCTAATATTCAGTTGTGTGTGCTTGCATTTGGAATGCTCTCCTGAGTTAACATAGCTTTAAGTTTTTGTTATTATTATTATTATTATTATTATTATTATTATTATTATTATTACTTTATCGCTAAGGATATATGGAAGCATACAGCCTCCTTTTTCCTCAACTAATAATTAATACTGTTCCTGGAGTAATCCTTATCTGTATTGTAAAGCAGAGACCACCTTTTACTCAAAAGTGATAATGATTGATAATAGTGATAATAGTGGTAATAATAATAACAGTAATAATAAGATAATGATAATATAATAATACAAATTAAACACCACTAACAGGAATTGGCTACAGGGTTATTGTTGTCACAAACAGGAACCTTTTTGAATACTCACAATTGCCCAAAATGGACACATTTCCATCAAGCTGTGTCATCCCCCTTGGATAATTCCCAGGGATTGTCACTCGCAAGTGTCCTTCCTTTATTTTCTATGTTAGATGGATCTCTCACACCAAAAGTGGAGATTTTCACTGTTACTTTAGTGTTGTTGTTTACTGTATTGTTTTTTTTTGTTTGTTTGCAAGTTCGATTTTCTGAAAAAGGAGCAACCAATACTACTGTCTTATATGTGGGTTCAAATGATAGTTCAGTATAAAGATAGCAAGTGTGTGGTCAAGCTAGGTACACTTTTTACTCAGTTATTTTGTCTTGTAACAATAACATGACATCAATCAAAATAATGACATACAATGTAAAAGGGGTTAATCACCCCATCAAGCACAAAAAGATCCTAACACAGCTTAAACAGATGACTTGCCATATAGCCCTACTCCAGGAGACTCACCTCACAGATGGGGAGCATATAAAACTTAGACGTGACTGGGTGGGCCAGGCGTATCACCAAACGAAATGGAGTGTGTATACTTATTCATAAAAGACTATTTTTCATTTAGAGATAAAACTACTGATTCAGAAAGCAGGTTCCTATTAATACGTGGTTCTTTACTCGGTACAGACCTCACTTCGGTTAATTTATACCCCCCAAATAAGGACTCCCCACAATTCATTGGAAACAATTTTCTCGAAGTTGCAGGACAGACAAGCCCATGTACAATAATTGCTGGGGACTTTAATTGTACTCTGTCCCCACACTTAGACAAATCCTCAAAGACAAATGCCCCGCTATCTAAAATGTCCAAAGCCATTAATATTCATAGTAAAGAACATCTGATATCTGGAGATATTTACACCCCACTACTAAAGACTTTTGTTTTACTCTAAACCTCATAATAGCTTGTGACAGAAGCTTGGATCCTGACAAGGAGTGGAGTGTCAGTATAAATTTTGTGGAAATTTCTCTAGACATTCACCTGTATTTCACAATCCAAGCTTTCTCCCAGCCTCAATGTCTCAGGGATTTAAGGAATGGGAAGATAGAGGAATCTGCAGAATTTCTCAGTTATTTAGGGGCCCAAACATAAAATCAATTGAGGAACTACGAGCAGAATTTAACATTGTTAAAGTTAACTCTTTTGGATATTTGCAGATCAGACATTTTATAACTAACTGGTTGATACAGAAAATGCAAGAGCCTATGACTCCTATTGATGAGATAATTGAATCACTTTATCGAACAAAAAAAGACAGACGTATCACTTCTAAACTGTATTACACCTTTCTTAAAATGCAACCTGTAAATACAGATAACCTCAGTATAGACTGGATGACTGATCTGCAGAAACCAATATCAACAAAATGCTGGAAATCTGACCAGGTGCCCTCAACAGCCATGTGGCTGGGACTTTGTGGGGAATTAGCTGATATGGAAAAAATGACAAACATACTACAAAATCGACAAGACAAATCTGTCTCTGTGTCACAATTTTCACACTATTGCACTGAATTGGTGAAACAACCTCAGGGCTGATATGATGGGATTCGGTGAAGCAATTACCTTGTTGCATACTACCTGCTGGGATATGTTTTAGAATTGAGAACATACACTCTGAATTGTTTTGTTTGACCCAAGATATAATTTATACTGGATACCTATACTGGTCATAACTTCAGAAATGTACTCATGTTAAATAATTAATGTCAAAACTTCTATACTGATGTATTGTGTTGCTCATGAATAAATACTAAGTTTAAAAAAAAAAACAAAAACATAAATTCAGGTCCATTTTCACCCAGTAATGATCTTTGAGTCGACTACTTGATACAGTAGTTACAAAAAGTACAATTTTCTTCTGAGGGGTAAAACACTCGTTTTGATATACCATAGTTTCTTTTGACTGACTGCCTTGTCGCCCCTTCCCCCATCTTCTCCCCTCCTCTCCCATTAAGGTTCTCACAGCTTCCTCAGGACACTCTGGACTTGCCCTCGAGGGGGTGGTTTAAGAGGAAACCCCTTCACAGACTGGCCGGGGGCCAGAGAGCCAGCTATGACCTGCGTGAGAGGATCTGCATTGGAAGCATGACCGCCGTGGAGACGGCTGTTTATCAGAAAGTGCCCACAGACGAGGCCGAAGCACAGATGCTGGCCAGTGCAGATCTGGATGGCATGAAAAGTAAGGTTGACGTGAGAATGTGCTTATATCTGTGCTGCCGGTTCTGAAGCTGAACAAAATAGTACATCACTTGTGAAAATCAAGCAGCAATCATTGTTTTGTCAAGTACAGATGTCTTCCCAGTGTCACCGTTCTGTCAAAATCGTGGGCACAGATGTCATCCTGTGCATATAACATGTGATGCAATTCTAAAGTTATAAACATAATTATGGTTTAATAGTAGTTCGAGTACAATCTTTGTTTTTTGTGATTAATACACAGCTTAAGAAGCGAGCTTCGCTTTGTGATCCTCTCTCCCAGATTGCAATAAGTGACATTTCTTATAACAAGAGACATCCTTTATGCTATGTTTTATAAAATTCCTTTATAATTTAAACTGCAGTTTTGTCAAATCTGATGTCTACTAGACTAGGATGTTAATTTAGTTCTACTCAGAACCTATGTGTTTAAAGTGGCTCAAGCTGAGGAAATAATTCCTTCAATCTACCCATGGTAGATTGCCATTTTCTATATTAGTTTAACCTTGTGTGCCCTGTGAGATTCAACAGCACAGTATCTGACACTGTAGATGCATTTTATGAGGTGATAGTTCCTATAGTTCATATAGTTCTTAGTTTGGGCCTGTTTGTACCTTTTAATGTTGCCATTTTGTTTTTGTATCTGTTCTCGAAAGTGCTGTATTTGTTGTCGCTCAGCTTTGAATATTCTTTTTTAAGGGAATTCAGGAGGGCTTTTACTTAAACAATTACTACAGGGCCAACAAGTGTATGAGGAAACAACTGTCTTCCAAGATGAAGATGTTATACTAGCAAGGGAGACTGTTGTCAAGTTTTTTGGTCTTTTTTCTTTTTAAGTCCTTTTGTAAATAAAAAAGTCAGTTAAGTGCTCTTTGTTATCCCATCAATGGACTCTATAGGACATTTGTTTCTCCAAACTGTACCATGCTGTTTTATCACAAGATTTGGAATCCCAATTAATGTGAATGGCAGAGATATTTCACTTGTCAAATAATGCCTGTGTGGTTTTGGATGCTGTTCTGACAAAGCACAAAAATGCAGCAACATAATTGTTTTAGATGTACTCAGCATGACATAATACTATATACTGTACTGCAGCTGTGGTTTAACATAATTGAAGCTACATAAGGATATAGTGACACTGGGTATTCAACACAAAACAAACACTTGGAATTGACCAGTGTAGTACCAGCATTTGCATTAGGAACAGCTTTAAAATGCCCTTTTCATAGTATTACCATACAGCTTCTACTTAGTTACTGGTAGTAAAATCCATTCCCTGACACTTTCATCGTTGTGCAGTTGAGCTTTTAATATTTGAAACTGTGGCAGAATGACACAGAAACAACTTCATCTGAAAATGTGCTCTGTCCAGCACTTGCAACACAGATATTCAAAATGAAAAACTAGCATTTAGATTTACGGAAAATATCCTTAAAAAGTTCTGACGTTGTGGCCTGCCAATCAATATCAATCAAGAGGAAAATACATGTCTCTATTCATTACTTCCTCTCTATACACAAACATGGCGAATTTGATTTGGCAGTCTTTTTAACACAATCCAAGCAGGACAGTTCAAGGATCTCTTGCAGAACTAAGCCACTAGCTGTGACACTGTACTGCAAATATGAATTCTTAAAGCTGTACTGCATCACTGTCTGTTAAGGATGTTAGCAGTTTAGAGTTCAGACTTAGCCAATGTTACCTAAATGTTTAACTGCTGTCAGAAATATGTGGGCTAAATATAGGACCCCGATTAGCACTAGTCTTGGACTGCTTCAACTAAAATAACATTAGTTAGTCCACGATTGGTGATAATTGGGGTCCGTGAAACCAGCCATTTTTGTTTATAGTGGTAAGTGTACACTTTATTAAGTGAAAAGTGCAATTTGATTTCAACATTTCTTCACAGCCTCTTCCATATACAGTTAAATGCTGTTCACATTCAGTTCTTATACATAGATGCATGTCATTTTTAGTGATGGAGGTCTTTTTAAGTTATGATGGCTTTTCTGATTGGTTAGAAACATTCCCAGTATATTAAAGTGCAAATTCAACAGAAATAAACATTCTGCTATTCTTACAATAATATTTGATGTTTACTAAGTTTCTTTTAGTATTACAGCATTCTACCATTGATGATGCACTAATATAGCATTCTGTTGTGCCGGGTTACTACGTATTAGGCTATTGGCACTTCACTTTATCAGAAAAAAATGTGTTTCTTTGCATTTCATTTAATTTCATTTCAAATCCATTGGCTTAGATTATTTGCTGTTTTTTTACACTTGACTTTGTGATATAGTGATTTCATCCCTTGACAGGATGATAGAAAGAAGAACAACATGCTATACTGTACTTTGTATGAAATACTCTATCAAGTTAGTAGGAATATCAGTGTGGGAATACAGTGAGGTGTTTCTATGTCATACATTTTTACATGCATCTTAAGAACAGAAGACCACTTACTGTAAATCGGTCATTTGAATGTGCTTTACCACAATACTAATGCCTCATTTGCTTGCATATTACTCTGACTTAAAGACCACTTATCTAATTTTCATGGTCATCAACTTTTTCGTCATACTTGCTGTCATTTTTAAAAATTTTAAATGTAAAATTTTGGCAGGGGTGTACTGTATGTTACTGTCCATATATTGCATCTTAGAAATCAATATTAATAATATTGCATAACACTTGAATCTGACAAGTTATGGCCATGAACTTGACTTATGTTATTATTATTTATTTCTTAGCAGACGCCCTTATCCAGGGCGACTTACAATTGTTACAACATATCACATTATTTCACATTATACAGATATCACATTATTTTTACATACAATTACCCATTTATACAGTTGGGTTTTTACTGGAGCAATCTAGGTAAAGTACCTTGCTCAAGGGTACAACAGCAGTGTCCCCCACTGGGGATTGAACCCACAACCCTCCGGTCAGGAGTCCAGAGCCCTAACCACTACTCCACACTGCTGCCCCTCTTTGTATGTGTGCCTATGGCCTATACACACAGTGCAGACTTATGGGTACAAAGTGTTAATTCCTAGCATTGTAGATTTTGTGTTCACCCTTACAAATTACACTAAAAAGATTCTAGTTTCTTATGTATTTTTTAATAGAGGCGTTATAATTATATGTGGCAGTTTCTTAATGAAGCCAGCCTTTTTGTGGTTTGAAGTAATCTAAGCTGTTCAGTAATTTAAATGAAGTCTGTGAAGGTGTGCTTTGATTTGGTAAAAATTAGTGTTTCTGAGGTTTAATCAGAATGAGAACTACATGAAAAGAGCTCACAAAGACAATCAGGTGATTTAATTCAGAAACCAGATTCATATTCGACGTGGGTCATCATGCATCACCCCGATTCAAGGAGCACTTACTTTAACGAAAATCTAACAATCCATTGACCAACTGATCCTGACGGGCTCTGGTTTAACTGAGGTGATTGAAACCCAATAGCAGTGTACCCAGATGTAATTAACAACTGCGCACTGATTGATCTTCTTTACCACAATCCCAGCCTGCAGCTTTTTCTGCTTTTATCGCGTTGTAAGCATCGAGTCCCCACTGAGCTGAATTAGAAACTTTTGCTGGAACTGGGAATTGGATTTTTGTTGCTGATTGAGCTTTCTAATTCTGTACTGGTATCCTTAGTTTTGGAAGGCTTTTTTCACTCAGTGTGTTGCACCACTTACCTTTGAGAGAGCAAGATATTGTATAAGAACGTAATTGATCTTTATGTTCACAGAAAAGATTGGGGCAGGTAGATTGTAGTTCAGCAAATTAATGTTTAACCTTTTAATTGGTCTGTTGTTCGCATCCCGCTTTGTATGATATCATCATTTTCTAAAACCAAGGCAAACATAATTCGCAAGATTGTTATTAATTCCAGGCATGGACATATGCCTCTCACTGCATACTGTAGCAGTTTGGTCAGTTTCTGGTTTTGCTATGAGTTTAATAAGACACAGCAGAGCTTGTTACCTTTACACTGGGGCTAATCAAGCTCATAGTAAAACCTGGAATGGGTGAAACTGCAATGCAATACAATGCATTATTTTCACCCCTGGATTTTTGATCTGCATAATGTTCTTGTTTCGAAACATGTGTGATTGTTACTGAGTCAAAGCAACAAGAGTTAACTTATGTAACAGGCCTTATAAAACTTGGCATGGTCAGTTTGCACAGTGATTAGCAGTTTCCTATGCATTTCCATGTTTATTCTAGACATTTACTGTTTGCAATTCCTAGGCCACTCAGCAGTTGTCTTCTGGTTCAAAGCATGTTACTGTCTGAAAGCATGTCAGTGAATAGGGGAAGCAGATGGTTGGTTAATCACACCAAATAAGCCTTTTAAGGGATGGGGACAATTTCACCCTCTCAGTGAAGTGCAACACTAAGCATGACTTGCAAACAGATAACTTTAACTTAGTACCAATTTGTTTTAAAAAATGCAATAATATTTGAGATGATGTATTCTGTTAGATGCAAGACCTAATGCAAAGGTTTGCCCAAGTTGCTTTGGTGGTGTTTGGGAAAGGTTAATATTCAGTGGAAGGCAGAGCTGGATGCTGAACCCTCCCCTCGTGTAATTTGGGAAAAGTCTAAAAAAAGAAGAAAAAAAACTGCTGTTCCATGGGTCAGATAAACACCCCAATATGGTGTGTGTTCTCCAGTGACCTTCAGTTTGTAACAGTTTGGGTTAAACCAAAGCTATTCTGTATCTTCACCCCTGTATACCTCCCTGTGGACTATCAGGGACTTGCCAGCCCCATATCTTTTCCAGGCACATATTATTTAATCCTTGTGGTGTGCTGAGTGTGCCCGGTAGAGAGACAGTCAAAGAGCTACCAGTATTGTCACTTTCTTTTCAAAATTCACCATGGTTTTTTGTGAATAAAGCATCCGCCACAGACTTGAAATTAAGAAATAAAATGAAGTAATTAAAACAGTAAATACATAAAACTAACAGGGAATGGTGGTCAGCCTGGTAGTTGGTGCACTGGACTGATGGGGTGACGTCATGGAAAGACATGATCAGCCCCAGGATATAAAGCCACCAATAAGCAAATAGATCAACTGGAACAAAAAAAACAAAATAGATCACCTTCTGCAAGCTCGCCTCCTAACGTTGGTCTCTGTGCTGATTTGAAAGCAACTTTGGTTAGAAGCCAGCAGCCTTCTGCTTTAGAGAAAAGAGTGTTTGTACATTCACTTTGAGATCTCTATCTTATCTACAAAGAAAGCTTGTTGTTCATATAACTGAAAGGCTTCAGTCTTCGTGTTATTATAAATACAGACATCTCTTTGATGTTACACTTTGCGTTTGGATGGCGTTTCTTGCAAGGTACGGCTTTTACAGAAAATAAGGAGAATCTCAAGCCAGCCAGCCAGCCAGCTTTGTTTCAGTTGACCATTCTCTAGGACATCAGGGATTTTATCATACTAGACACAATTTAATTACAGAGTATACAGCAGGAGCTAAACTGGACTGCAAGATTATATTTAAAAACAAGCGCCTTGGGCATCAGACAGCCGAGGGAGCAATCGAAGAAGAGATTTTCTTCACACGTACAGAGTTGAACAGGGTTTTGTTTAACTTGTGAATTTCAGTATTGCAGAAGTTGCCTCCTGAAGAATCATTCATGGGGTTTCAAGATTCGTTTGTTGTTTGCTGACATCGGCTTCCTATAATCCAAAAGAGGGCTTTGTAAAAGAAGCTTGAATGCTGGATGGTCCCGACAGCCCCTTGGAAACTGGCGTGGTGGAGGTCCAGGAGAAGATGATGGTCATTGAGGAGGAGCAGGAGGCTCTTGCGGAAGGGTGCAGGGGAAAGGGGGAAGGGGAGGGAGAGCAGCAGACGGGCTGCTTCAGCATGGACGGCTACAAGGATTTAGAAGAATTTGTCCTCGATTTTGAAGACTATGACCTGTTGGAATCTATCCGGACACACTTGGAACGATGTGATACTCCACCTCGTAAGTATGGTAGGATTTAGGTGTTTGTGTGCAGAACTGGCAATCTGCAATACATATTTAATTTAATTTAGGCCCTTTTCTATGTGTATCATGGGTCTGTACTGAACATTCTGTTTACGAGTTTAAGGGCCATATTTTTCAAAAAAGCTAATTTTAAAACACTGGGTATTGTAAAACTAACAGCTGGATTTTTTTGACAGAGCAGCTGGTGGTTGATAAATCTGAGCCTCGCTGTCCTATCAGGCCTGTCAAATGAATATCAAGCTCAAATTGTAGTATGAAGGTTTGTATGTAGCCATTGCAGTCAAAAAAATGGTCCTGAGTGACATTTTACTGAATTTGAAGCTCTGTAAATCAATATATCAAACCTACACCACTTGTGTTCCTTGATAACTCATGCACCAGACAGTTACTATAAGTTTCAATACTAGTTAATTGGATAAGGATCAAAACATAAGTTCCGTACAAAATATAAAAAATGGCTTGGCTGTTACCATTGCAGGATCTCATCACTTTAGATAGTAATAATTATTTATTCAGGTATTGCAAGATATTTATTAAACAGGGTCCAAGTGGAGTGAAAAAAATAACAACTACCCCAGCGCAGTGTGTTTTATTAACCTCTCCCAATACTTATTGGTGGACAGTGTAATTATTTACAGTTTTAATCATGTCCAAAGCTGTGACACATAGGCGGTTCTGACAGTTCCCTGTAATGTAATGTTTACCCTTTACAGATAGCTCTGACATTGCATATTGATTATGAAACGTACTATACCATTGATTGTGTGGAAGACCACAGGGTGTGGATAACATGTGACTGTTCCATGCCCTGGTGCTGTAGCAATCGAATGGTTCCTAAATTAAATATTGTCCTTATATAGCCCTGGGTTTCCCTGTCAGACCCTCCCATCCTCATCTGATCCTTTTCCATTCTGCTCACATGTTTACATGGTTGGCAGGGGAGTTCAAGACTGCATAAATTGCAGATTGCTGGCTCTATTTTGTTTTGTCAATATAATGTATGTCGTATATTCACTCAGGGGTTACCAAACTTTGATGACTCAAGGCCGCCATGACATTAGGCATCCCGACTGAGGAACCCCTCCAACCAATGAATCCATAGAACTGTGGAATTTCTACTTAGTCAACAACCTCTTTTGTTGTACTGTTAGCGTGGGCGTAGGAAATCATGATTATATATCTACAAAAGTGCTAACAGTACATCATGGTAGCATCATAATAAATGTAGCCCTCTGCCTGGAGATCGGTGCTTTGTCAGGGTTCGGGGGTCAAATCTGAATGTTATTTTTCTCATATAAAATCTTGTTTGCCAAGTTTCAATTACAGGACTACACAAAAGAGCTGGAATGCATGTATCAAGATTATTGTCTTTTAAAGAGAATAATTATAAATATTTAAAATATTAAACTATATATATATTTTCCCAGAAATATCATTTTTAAACCATGTGTTGGAAAAGAATCTTTACATTCATTCTTCATTAATTTTCTCATCTTGTCCGAGTCATGCTTTCAGCTTGATTTGAAGAACCAGAGTCCTTCTTGGTAGGTCATGTTAGATTTGTTCTTTTGATTTATAATCACATTTATAATACCAAAGCCACAACTTATGCCATCTCTGTATGGCATATTAGTGCTCCTCTGTGCTGGTCTGCATGTTTTAGGATTCCTCCATGCTCCTTTCATTGAATTCCTTCACCTGCATCTGCCCCACAGTAAAAACAATTGTGTCTGTGTGAAGTTAACTGCAAAGGAATTCTGTCAAGCAAAAAAAAAAAAGAAACCATAAGGGGGTACAACAAGAACAAAGGCTGTTTTATTGTGTTGCATTTTCAGTATAAAACAAATTAATAAGAAATTATGGGCAGGATTTTGAAAAACCAGTGTTGTTGTATTGAACTTGTGGTATAGTAACGAGAGCTTTAGTAGCAAGTGATTGTCAAACTAAATGTGTTAATTAAATCAATCTGTTAATGCTTTGAAATTGAGTCGATGAGGTCGTTAATGAACGCATTTCTCGTTACAAAACGTAATTGTCGCTGGTCACATAAATCACTACCTGTCACAACGACTTGATAAGGGGGACTCTTTAATCAAAATGCATGTTAACAAGATCAAGAAAAATGAATGGAAGCATAATTCGCTGTTATGGAAACTACTAGCATACAGGGAGACGGCTCTCACACCAGCGAGTAGCAGCCAAATGGAGCTAAAAAATATTGGGAAAGTATTTTTAGTATGTACGATTGTAGGCTATAAATACATACAGTACTGTGCAAAAGTTTTAGGCAGGTGTGAAAAAATGCTGTAAAGTAAGAATGCTTTCAAAAATAGATATGTTAATAGATTATATTTATCAATTAACCAAATGCAAAGTGAGTGAACAGAAGAAAAATCTAAATCAAATCCATATTTGGTGTGACCACCCTTTGCCTTCAAAACAGCATCAATTCTTCTAGGTACACTTGCACAAAGTCAGGGATTTTGTAGGCATATAGTCAGGTGTATGATTAAACAATTATACCAGACAGGTGCTAATGATCATCAATTCAATATGTAGGTTGAAACACAATCATTAACTGAAACAGAAACAGCTGTGTAGGAGGAATAAAACTGGGTGAGGAACAGCCAAACTCAGCTAACAAGGTGAGGTTGCTGAAGACAGTTTACTGTCAAAAGTCATACACCATGGCAAGACTGAGCACAGCAACAAGACACAAGGTAGTTATACTGCATCAGCAAGGTCTCTCCCAGGCAGAAATTTCAAGGCAGACAGGGGTTTCCAGATGTGCTGTCCAAACTCTTTTGAAGAAGCACAAAGAAACGGGCAACGTTGAGGACCGTAGACGCAGTGGTCGGCCAAGGAAACTTACTGCAGCAGATGAAAGACACATCATGCTTACTTCCCTTTGCAATCGGAAGATGTCCAGCAGTGCCATCAGCTCAGAATTGGCAGAAAACAGTGGGACCCTGGTACACCCATCTACTGTCCGGAGAAGTCTGGTCAGAAGTGGCCTTCATGGAAGACTTGCGGCCAAAAAGCCATACCTCCGACGTGGAAACAAGGCCAAGCGACTCAACTATGCACAAAAACACAGGAACTGGGGTGCAGAAAAATGGCAGCAGGTGCTCTGGACTGATGAGTCAAAATTTGAAATATTTGGCTGTAGCAGGAGGCAGTTTGTTTGCCGAAGGGCTGGAGAGCGGTACACGAATGAGTGTCTGCAGGCAACAGTGAAGCATGGTGGAGGTTCCTTGCAAGTTTGGGGCTGCATTTCTGCAAATGGAGTTGGGGATTTGGTCAGAATTAATGGTCTCCTCAATGCTGAGAAGTACAGGCAGATACTTATCCATCATGCAATACCATCAGGGAGGCATCTGATTGGCCCCAAATTTATTCTGCAGCATGACAACGACCCCAAACATACAGCGAAAGTCATTAAGAACTATCTTCAGCGTAAAGAAGAACAAGGAGTCCTGGAAGTGATGGTATGGCCCCCACAGAGCCCTGATCTGAACATCATCGAGTCTGTCTGGGATTACATGAAGAGAGAGAAGCAACTGAGGCTGCCTAAATCCACAGAAGAACTGTGGTTAGTTCTCCAAGATGTTTGGGCCAACCTACCTGCCGAGTTCCTTCAAAAACTGTGTACAAGTGTACCTAGAAGAATTGATGCTGCTTTGAAGGCAAAGGGTGGTCACACCAAATATTGATTTGATGTAGATTTTTCTTCTGTTCACTCACTTTGCATTTTGTTAATTGATAAATATAAACTATTAACATGTCTATTTTTGAAAGCGTTCTTACTTTACAGAATTTTTTCACACCTGCCTAAAACTTTTGCACAGTACTGTACGTTTCAGGTGCCATTGGTGTTTGTATTTGTTAGTTATTATACATGTATAACATGTATGTAGCACTTTATTATATATTTATTAAGCTTTTAAAATTATGATAGAACTCCCTAACCCAATACACAATTTGTTTAGAAATGTTCGGTGAATTCCTCTTATCATGCATTTTCTCTGTTACTCTTTGGCCTCCACAATAAATAAACTCAACATGATTAGCCACCGAACACTTACAGTACTATAAGAACATTTTATATGCATACAAATGTGTGAAGGTGAAAGTGTACACTGTACATAAAGTGTGGGGGGAGTCTGACAACATTAAATACATTTAGGCAAATTCCATGTCAATGATCTCGATCACATTCTTAGTGCATCGCTGTGTGTCCTTGACATCTGTTCTTCGTTCTTGTGTGGATAAAGAAACCTGCAATGACCTTAGGAAGCTTTATTGTAATATCTAACATGCCGTTTTCTATACCAAGATTTCAGTTGTATAATTCAAATAAAATCTACAGTAGATGTCAGCTGTCATATAATGTACGTGTGCAGAATTCAAATAGGCTACAGTTGCTTTGATAATTTCTTGGTAGTCACTGGGTGCAAATAACTGTATATTATTTTAGCAATACAACAAACGTCCCGTAAGGTTACAAATGGTTAAAATAAGTGAATAAATCTAATTCATAACCGCAAGTATAGAATAGGCTTAAATAATTTCATAACTAAAAATATTGAATTATCAAGGTAGTCTGTAAAAAATTTAACTTGGTCCTGTACACTCTCTCTCTGTGTCATCAGCGTCACAGACATGGTCTGTTAAATGTCTGTTTCAAGGTGCGTTATATACTCTTTCGTTAATTAAAACCCTCTTTTTCCAAGTGCAAATTAACTCCTGATAAATTCCGTATTTGTTTTTAAATTCCCATGCAAACAAAAGAAATAGTCACAATAAGCACTGCTTGTTAAGATAGTAACATTATTTCGGAAATCAACATAATTTCGGAAATCACATTAGGACAATTATTTAATAACGAAATAGACATAACGACTGATTGAAAATGCCCAAATCAATGCTACCTATGGATTTCGTGATTAACATCAAGTTATCATTTACAAACTTCTGAAAATCCTGCCCTATATGTTTCAAATCACAGGTGTTGACTACATTTGAGAGGGTTTTTTTTTTTTTTTTTTACATTTTTTAATTTTTTTTTAACTTTGAATAAAAAGTAAATAAAACAAACACAACTAAATACATATTTGTGCACATATTTAATGCAGAAGGGGTAGTTTCTTACTGCTGGGACCAGCATTTTAAAATTCAGACAAATATTTTAATGCAGTATTATATTTCAGCCATCGATACATTAAAGATAAAATGAGGTGAGAGAGACTTTTTATAATATATTTTTGATATACAAATATATGTACCGGTAAGTTACTTTTGAAATCCGTGACTACCATTTTACCTCAAAGTACATTTCAACAAAGGGTTTGTTTAAATATTCACATTTTTGTCCCATCACTAGTTTATATCATTCAGTCAGCGGTTTGGTAAACTGTGAATGTGTGAATTACACAACAGCGTTCAGTATCACTTTAGGGACACCTTAGGGAAGTAGCATTTCAGATTCAGAGTATAAACATGCTTTTCGCAGTCTGCTTCCTGTCAGTCAGGTAACAGTAGTGTTTCTTCACACATTACTGCTCATGTATTTCTCACAGGGACTTTATCTTAATGTCTCCCACACGACAATAAAAAGTACTCGTTTGAGAAGGTTTAGAATCAAAGTGGTCTATCTCTGTTCAAAATTATTTTGCTGAAAAGAAGCAAGAGTTGTATATCTTTTTAGTGGTTCCAAATTATTTAGGTGTGATAGTTTCCTATATTATACTGCAGTACACAGTATAGTATGTTATGGGAAACTAGAGTGTTTTTGCATGGAAATTATTATTTTTTTTTCATATGGGAAGGGAATACAGTTCTGAAAGATACTGACACATATTTAAATTGTGTTTTATTATATTTCAGCTGTCAATACAGTGACCTGACATTGACTAAACTGCTAAACAATTAAAGACTGGACATTCTGAAACTTTAAAGTACCCTTTGATACATTGTTGCTTTTTATTATTATACATCACCTCCCATCTCACATTTGCATCTTTATATGTATCACTTTAATCTTGTCTCAGTGTCCCCACCCCCATCTTAATTCAAAACCTGTTCTTACAGCCTTCCACTTTCACTGGTCTGCAGTTTTTTTTATATCCAGCGGTCTATGGGGGTGGACAGCAATTACATTCATTGAATAACTGATTGGTCAATTAGCCAACCAACCATGCTCTAGTTTCTCCCATTCCAGACACATTCTCACATGACTGGAATGGAGGGGGTCCAGGAGTCAATTTTAATGTAGGGTTAGGGGGTTTAATCCCATCACTGCCAAACTAAAAAAAAACAAAATACTTACATTAAAATATGACTAGGGACACCTCAATCTGTCACATAAAGATTGGCACAACACTTTTAACAGTCAGTCATTCGATAATAGTACTTAAAAGAAATCAAATTAAATGATTCAAACATTTTGAAAAGAAGACTCATTTCATAACATACATTCTGTATGTACAGTATATATTATTTATTAAAAACGCCAGGTGCTTAGTGTTTGGTATTTGAGTTGTTTGAATATTTTGTTTGATATCTATGTTTAAAATATTTGATTAAATCCATTAGACCTGAGTGTTGCATTTCTTTTGTGCATCAGTATATATATATATATATATATATATATATATATATATATATATATATATATATATATATATATATATATATATAGATATATAGATAGATAGATAGATATAGATTAAGAAAGACTAAAAAAGCTGTTAGTAGGTATCATTCATAATAATTTTCAGGCTTCGCCATTGGGTGGTTGCTATGTACTGATAATTCTAAACAGACTTTAGGCAGCTCACTAGGCAACTGCACTTTAAGTAATTTGTGGTCCATTATCGCCCAGTAATACATGGAGCTAGCCATTTGATCAGTGGAGTACCAAAGTTCTGAATATGATTATTCCACACTGGGGATATACAGCAGTGGATCTGTTCATAAGTTTGTATGTTACACAAAGTTTTGCAAATGTATAGAGCATATCGTTTTTCATGTTACAGTTGGCTCAGTGACGAGGGAATTCTGTCTCTTGTACTAACTGTTCTGTTAGTACAACGCGTCTGGTCTGTGTCTCTTTCCAGGTCATAGGTTTGAGGACAACCCTGGGGTGCGGCGGCACTTGGTGAAGAAGCCGTCCCGCAACCAGTTGACCCGAGCCAACCGAAAAACCTCACCGCCCCCCTCCACCCTCAAGAAGAAGAAGACAGACAGGAAACCCCATGAGGTGCGCTGGAAAAAGGATTGTTTCAAACAGCAGCTTGTCACTTATTCAAATTCGGTTCTTCAAATAATTTTTTAGCTCTTGCTCAGTCAGTTTACCCGACTTTATTCTGCCATGCTATTGATTCACTTCCTGTGCTGCAGGAATTAAGGACCCTACCTTAAAAATCTTAAATGAGGAGGTTGAGGGGTCCTAATTCTTGCTACACAGGAAATGAATTTATGGTGTTGTGGCAGAAGTCTGTCGAGAGGTATACATTTAAAACATCTAGTCCTTGATTTGATTATATGAAGTCCAAAATTACAGGGATGACTGATTGTCTTGTACAAAAGAGCAGATAGAACCAACAGATTTAAAAGGTAGCCGTTTCTGTTTTGAAGAAATCAAGACCGACAGGCAGACGTTTCTACAGCAGCAGTGAATTTAGCTATACAATGGAAACAAACTGGTAAGACAACAATCCAGGCTTCCACCCTTAATAAAATCACTTAAATAAAATAGATATGGTGAGATATTACCACATCCTTGAAGCTGTTAAAGCAATGCCTTTATTCTGAATATTTCCGATGGTATGTTTAGGCATAAAACTCCACTATGATTCCAAATACATTATCCTAAATTGTTTTGAATCAACAAAATCACTCATCTAATCCTATATGTGATTAAATGAGATACAAGTAGCTGGGTTCAAGACACTTAAGAAAAAAACAACATTTATTTTATGACGAAACATTTTTTCTTACACCTTCACATGAAGTTGCTCCTGGTAGCACATTTTCACGGGGTAACCATTTGTTATGTTACTGTACAGTGAAAAGCATGTCTCTCTGAGCCTAACTTTGCATTGTTGCATCTCTCCTAGGTGTTTGTGGAGCTGAATGAGCTGATTGTGGATAAGAACCAGGACATGCGCTGGAAGGAGACAGCGCGCTGGATCAAGTTTGAGGAGGATGTGGAAGAGGAGACCGATCGCTGGGGCAAACCCCACGTAGCCTCCCTCACCTTTCGGAGTCTGCTGGAGCTCCGGAGAACCATCACACATGGTGAGTGAGTCGTGAGGCTTTTGAATGGGAGTTTCGTCAGAATTAGACACAAAAGGCACATTAAGAACTGATTGACTGTTTAAGGATTTTTTTTGAAGAGTGTTTATAAATGTTTTCTACCAGAAAAACAGAGCTTTTGAAAAATAGGAATAAACTGATAAACCTCCTCTAAACAGCTGAAAAAGTGTTAATGAACTGAATTTAATTAATCCAAATGGACTAGAATATACCAGCTTTGTGGATCCCATGTAGGGTCCATTGACTGCTAAAGTATAAGGTACCAGATTCTGCTGAGAGAACGCCCTGGGTTGTATAGTTGGAGACAGGTGTTAATACAGTTATTTTTCAAATAAGAAAAAAAATTGCAGTTAGTCTCCAAAACCACAAGGTGGCACATGTAAATGGTCATTATTACTTTCCCCTGATTCACAGCATTGTTTTTGCAGTATGTGTGTTTACAGCAGTTATTTGTATTTTATATTTTCTTTCATTTAGTTTCGCCTTAGCCAGAAATATGCAGTACTATATGCGAAGTGTGCTTTTTTATTCTTAATATTTCGGCTTTAGAGAGACACTATCTGAGGCAGGAAGTAAGGTCATGGAGAGCGTGTGTGTTTCTAGAGAAGAGAATCAGAGTGTTAAGGAAGCTGGTATGTTCCAAAACTTGAGACAGACACCTTGACACCTTTGACTGCCTTCAAAGTCATGCTGGGCCAGAAGACCACAAGTTTTTCATTTCAACTTGTTTATTTCAAAGCCACAAAGGTAAGCGCTGGATGTCAAATTAGAAATACAAACTGACAAAGTATCCAATATCCAGTGAAGGAAGCAAAAATGTAAATTTTGACTTTCAGTCAGGGGCTTCTATACAGCAGAATGTGTGTGTTGGCCCATCCCAGTGAAACATTGTGAGGAAAGTGCTGTGTGTCCTCTCTACTCACAGGGGCAGTCCTCCTTGACCTGGAGCAGACCACGCTGCCTGGGATCGCTCACCTCGTGGTTGAGACCATGATCATCTCAGACCAGATCAAGGCAGAGGACCGGGCCAACGTGCTGAGAGCCCTGCTGCTCAAACACAGGTACGCAGAGAAACAGAGACTGCTGGGGTAGCTTTCAGTGCCAAACGCTCCTGTATTGTTGTGTTAAAGAATGAAGTACAGTATAAACAGCAAAACCTTTACAGTCACCTTAATAACTGACCATGTTTTTACCAGCCAGTAAGCTCCAAGAGTTTAGTGTTTTCAATTCAAATGAAGAAAAGAGGCACCTTGAATAAACAGCCACTTCCTGTTCAGTCCCTTTGGTGGCTGGTTAATTGAGGTTTCACTGTTTCAGAGTGGAATCATTTTCAGAATCATAAAGTTAAGGTCACCCGCCATTTAGTGCAGTATTTGGGCCATTAACTAATATGAATGTAATAGCCACTCATTATACTACAGGCATATGTCATTATACCTATCGTGAATTATTGAGATCAAGTTGAAAGCCCTTTTATACATTACAGAAATAAATATAGTAAAATTGCATTGTAAAACTCGATCAACAGGAGTCATATGATGCACATACTATCCCAGAAGGTAAAACACATTTCTATATTATTGTCATGAAACTGGTCTTGGTTTCATAAACCATTAGTGGAGTCGACAGTACATTTGTTTGTACAATACACAGTATGCTACACTTGCTTGGATAGTCTTTAGTTGTTGTCAGAGTCTGGGTCATAATATATTTAGCATGGGAATGGGAAATCGTGTTTGTTTTCTAATTGCTGATGGTCAAAGTTGAGATTGATTAAGATTCATTTTTTTCAGACTCCCTCAAACCAGTATCCTAGCAGCGCTTCTGGACTTACCTGTAAAGTCAGAATGGTATCAACTTCAAAAACTAACATCCCCTATCTTGCATGTTTCTCCTGAAAAGAAAGAGACGTTGCAGACGAGGATGTGGACAATGTAATATATATTTAATACAAATGGAAAAAGGACTAATCACTAAAAATGTAAAAACTATTAACTACTGATTATGCTGAACCAGAACAATAATGAGTGCCTCTGTAACGCCCTGTGTGTTTGTGTGTGTTGTGAGTCTACAAAAAAACAAGGCAACTTCTGCTGAAACAAACGCGTTGATTGTGGCATTTTTTCAAATCTATGTTGTTCTTTGACTACATGGAGAACAGTGCTAGTAGCTTGAAAATTTGCCAGAAAAGGTTTCATGGCCTTTAAAGGCAAACACGGGTACTAAAAACACTGTACCAAAACCCGACGAGAACTGATTTTCCAACCTGTTCTTTAATTTAAAAAATAGGAGTTAATTAAAGACTGGAGTAAATATGCTGTCTGCTTTGAAGATATAGCTTCAGCACAAGGCTTTTTGAACGAGTCCATGACACTGTGACAACATGACAACAAGCAACTTCCATGTTTCTGAAGCTCATATCAGCAGGCGTGAGAGCACTCCTCTGAAATTAGTGCATTAATAATGCTATACTCACTAGCCTACTATATGCAAATTGTATGTATTAACAGAGAACGGTGCATTTGCTATCCCTGCATTTCTTGATGCTTTGAAAAGTTAAAAAATGTTTCCCTGCTAAAAATCCCTGTTAATGTCATTTATACAGCAGCATGGTTCTCAATGCTATAATGACAACTCTATACAGAAAAATCACTACACTGAACTCAGTATATTGAACTTGTTTTCAGTATATTACTTCAGTATGTTATCAGTATATTTGCATCATAAAGTGGGTTATTATGATTATCCAATGTATGGAATTGATAATGAGCTCTTTCTGTCAAATTATTTAATTTGGTACTACTGTGGAGGACAGATTTTGTAATAAATGTGTTCATACACAAACCATTCTGCAGATTAAACAATAATCCCCACGTCACATGGCATTGCCAGACACACACTGCTCTTATCTTCTGGTCGATTTCTATATGTGGCTAAAGAACCAACTGCTCTGAATTGTGCAACCTGTTTCTTCTATTTTAGCCACCCCAATGATGAGAAAGATGGGTTCTTCCCACGAAACCCCTCTGCCACTAGCATGGGTTCGGTGATGGCCAGTCACCACCACAACCACAACCACACCACAGACACATGTCTCCCTCCAGCGGGGGAGGAGAAAATTGAACTGCATGACACCAAATCCCAGGATTCAGAGGTAGGTTTACATTACAGTACTGTTTACACTGGCGTATCAGTTCTAGAATGGATTTAACATATAAGTTCTGTATTTGAAATTCTATATGAAATTCTATTTTAAAGGAGTGTTTTATATATATACAGTGCCTTGCGAAAGTATTCGGCCCCCTTGAACTTTGCGACCTTTTGCCACATTTCAGGCTTCAAACATAAAGATATGAAACTGTAATTTTTTGTGAAGAATCAACAACAAGTGGGACACAATCATGAAGTGGAACCAAAATCATTGGATATTTCAAACTTTTTTAACAAATAAAAAACTGAAAAATTGGGCATGCAAAATTATTCAGCCCCTTTACTTTCAGTGCAGCAAACTCTCTCCAGAAGTTCAGTGAGGATCTCTGAATGATCCAATGTTGACCTAAATGACTAATGATGATAAATAGAATCCACCTGTGTGTAATCAAGTCTCCGTATAAATGCACCTGCACTGTGATAGTCTCAGAGGTCCGTTTAAAGCGCAGAGAGCATCATGAAGAACAAGGAACACACCAGGCAGGTCCGAGATACTGTTGTGGAGAAGTTTAAAGCCGGATTTGGATACAAAAAGATTTCCCAAGCTTTAAACATCCCAAGGAGCACTGTGCAAGTGATAATATTGAAATGGAAGGAGTATCAGACCACTGCAAATCTACCAAGACCTGGCCGTCCCTCTAAACTTTCAGCTCATACAAGGAGAAGACTGATCAGAGATGCAGCCAAGAGGCCCATGATCACTCTGGATGAACTGCAGAGATCTACAGCTGAGGTGGGAGACTCTGTCCATAGGACAACAATCAGTCGTATACTGCACAAATCTGGCCTTTATGGAAGAGTGGCAAGAAGAAAGCCATTTCTTAAAGATATCCATAAAAAGTGTCGTTTACAGTTTGCCACAAGCCACCTGGGAGACACACCAAACATGTGGAAGAAGGTGCTCTGGTCAGATGAAACCAAAATCGAACTTTTTGGCAACAATGCAAAACGTTATGTTTGGCGTAAAAGCAACACAGCTCATCACCCTGAACACACCATCCCCACTGTCAAACATGGTGGTGGCAGCATCATGGTTTGGGCCTGCTTTTCTTCAGCAGGGACAGGGAAGATGGTTAAAATTGATGGGAAGATGGATGGAGCCAAATACAGGACCATTCTGGAAGAAAACCTGATGGAGTCTGCAAAAGACCTGAGACTGGGACGGAGATTTGTCTTCCAACAAGACAATGATCCAAAACATAAAGCAAAATCTACAATGGAATGGTTCACAAATAAACATATCCAGGTGTTAGAATGGCCAAGTCAAAGTCCAGACCTGAATCCAATCGAGAATCTGTGGAAAGAACTGAATACTGCTGTTCACAAATGCTCTCCATCCAACCTCACTGAGCTCGAGCTGTTTTGCAAGGAGGAATGGGCAAAAATTTCAGTCTCTCGATGTGCAAAACTGATAGAGACATACCCCAAGCGACTTACAGCTGTAATCGCAGCAAAAGGTGGCGCTACAAAGTATTAACTTAAGGGGGCTGAATAATTTTGCACGCCCAATTTTTCAGTTTTTCATTTGTTAAAAAAGTTTGAAATATCCAATAAATTTCGTTCCACTTCATGATTGTGTCCCACTTGTTGTTGATTCTTCACAAAAAATTACAGTTTCATATCTTTATGTTTGAAGCCTGAAATGTGGCAAAAGGTCGCAAAGTTCATGGGGGCCGAATACTTTCGCAAGGCACTGTATATATATATATAGTATTTTATTAGTAGTTTATTTGTGTTACAGAAAATTACACCTAGAAAAACAAACAATAGTGTGTATTATTGCTTATATAGGGCATTTTCTTACAAAAATATGATTAACATACCATAATGTAAAAAATAATGTATTCTATACTTGAATTTGGAATATTCAGATTCATACCACAAGCGTGGGTATATCTAGCGTAGGATACATTTTTGTTATTCCACTTAAGTGGAATAACATGCTTACCGGGACAAGTTTCGAATGTCTTTGCTTACATTCAAATCCTGTGGTGTATTGCTGAAATTGCCAGACTGAGCTCAAGGTTATGTCTAAAAAGACAGCTGCAAAGAGGCCATAAACACAAGGTTTGAAATTAAGCCACGTTGAAGCATAGTCTGTTGAAAATGAAAGTAAAGATCCATCAGGTAAAATAGTGCTTTAATTAATTGATTATTGATTATTTATTACTATTAATTAAACAATATATATATATATATATATATATATATATATATATATATATATATATATATATATATATAAAGAATATTGAATAATAACAGGTTTTATTTTTCTAACGTATACCACGAACGATCTGTGGAGGTGGTATCAACTAGATTATATTTTAATATGTTTTTTTTCCTTGAAGAAATCTGTACACCATCACAATGGGGAGGGGTACTGGAACAAGTCCGTGAAACTCCTGGAGAAGATTCCAGAGGGTGCTGAAGCTACTGTAGTTTTAGTCGGTAAGGAGTAAGAATCCACACATCTGCGAATACAAGCTTTTTACCATTTTCGTTTGTTTTTAATTATTTTAGTTCCCAATTTTTATTGTTAGTTTAGTTATTTGAGAGTTTCCAAACAATCTTCTGCAACCGTAATTACGTTGTTTTGCACAGAACTCCTCACAAACACACGTCGCTACAAGTCAAATCTGGAAAACGAATCTGCTGTTATGCTTGATGCATCATTTATCATGAGTTTGTGTTGCAACTGCAGCCACACACAGAAGCATAATGTTACTCTTGTATAACTCAGTGTGAATTTCTTCTTGTTGACATGGTTCTCAAGGTGTAATGATTGACCCTAATTTTGAAATACAGAAGCTGTGGCCTCAGTCTAGATTAGATTCTCATTCATTTCTGCATTTTGTGAAAACTATGTTTATATGGATTGCAGGCTGTGTGGACTTTCTGGAGCAGCCGGCCATGGCGTTTGTCCGACTGAACGAGGCGGTATTCCTTGAATCCGTCCTGGAGGTTCCAGTCCCTGTCCGCTTCCTCTTTGTGCTGCTGGGGCCGAGCCAGTCCAACATTGACTACCATGAAATTGGACGATCCATCTCCACTCTAATGTCTGACAAGGTGCCCACTTATTTCTACTTGTTTTAAAATGGATTTAAAAACATGTTGGTTCTTGTAAATGTAATGCTCATCATAAAAAAAGACAAGGTACAATACAGACATTAGAGCCATTAGAGCTTTCCCTCATAGCCATCAGTCCCAACCTGAACATCACCTGTCATTCAGTCCTGGGTTGCTTGACTTAAGTTGCTTTTTTGCACAAACCTTTAACTCAAAAAACACTTAGAGGAAAACTAAAGAGAAATGTAACTTCAGCTGGCCATTGGACCTTGAGTTATGCCTAATTGTGTGGTGGTTTTTTGATGTGGAAAAGTCTTTACTGGAGGATAGGTTGAGACTCATTTAATCTGTGGTCATAACTCCAACCCAGGCCTCTAGAGGTGACTGGATTGACACATTTGTATTCTGTTTTTGAATCTTGCACTTGAATGCTTTTAGAATAGGTATATAACATGTAACGTCTGTTACACAACATAATCATCAACCTATTAGCAAGCCCAATACTTTGCAATGCTCAAACTACTGTGCATTAAGAAATACGTATTGATTATCTATTAGTGAAAGTCCCAGCAGTATTAAGATCCTCTTCTGTCAAGATCAGTGGACTAGAGCTGGCTGACTTTGTGTTTCTCCCAGCACTTCCACGAGGCAGCGTACTCTGCCGACGATCGCCAGGACCTCCTGAACGCCATCAACGAGTTCCTGGACTGCAGCATCGTCATCCCTCCCTCAGAGGTGGAGGGCAAGGATCTGCTCAAGTCAGTCGCCTCCTTCCAGAAAGAGATGCTGCGCAAGAGGAAAGAGAGGGAGAACAAGAAGTCTGGGACTGTGGGAACTGTCCCTGAGATGAAAGGTGAGGTTGCCTTCTTCGATCTCATGCAGTGGTAACCGCAGAGTCTGAGTCTGAGTTTAACATATAATACCAGTGTAACTGATATTTCCCTATAAAATCCTATTCTTAATTCTATGATTACAGGCTACTACTGATGACAGTACTATACTGTAATCCCTATTGTGACGACAGTACTATCCTGTAATCCCTATTATGACGACAGATCTCTCTGATATTTGTGATTACAGGTGCGATCTGACGTAAATTGAATGAACATTTTTTTAAAAACTTAAAAAAATGATCTGACAGATTCAAAGTGCTTTCAAGACGATGCTGGTAACCAAAACAACGAAGACAGTGAGAAAGAAACTAATGATAACGACGAAGTCTCTGTTGCAGTGCCACCCAAAGGCCATTCACAAGAAAGTTATGTCTATCACAGAACTACTTGGTGGCTTTTTACTATCTGATTATGTACAGTAGCTTGTACTTTATTCTCTATATTATAGTCAATATTTGGTATTTAGTTTATATAAAATTTCCTGGGAATTTTTTATTGTGTTTATTCAAAAAAAAAAAAAAAAAAAAAAATATATATATATATATATATATATATATATATATATATATATATATATATATATATAGTACAAGGTACAAATTGTGGTTCAATAGTAATGCGTTGATTTTGTAATCAAAATCATTTTGAATCTATGACTAAACAGGTGTGCCTTATACTGCACACAGAGCCAAGAAAGAGCAACAGCATGTCATATACTGTATATCCCTAATTCAATGTGGGGTAAAGACGTGAGTCTCTCTGTTGCGTTTGGTGTTGTAGAAGAGAACGAGGAGGAGCGGCGGGAGGAGGTAGAGGATGACCCCCTGAAGCGCACGGGGATCCCGTTTGGGGGGCTGCTGAAGGATATCAAACGGCGCTACCCTCAGTACCTGAGCGACCTGCGAGACGTGCTTCACACGCAGTGCCTGGCTGCCGTTGTCTTCATCTACTTTGCTGCTCTCTCGCCTGCCATCACCTTCGGAGGGCTGCTGGGTAAGCGACTCTACTTACCAAACACCCGATTCACTCCCACGTTCCATAAAATATAATGGAAGACATGACTTTTCTAATTGTTCTGTCTTTTCTTTGCTAATGTGGTTATATATTGCACAAATTATTACACTGTTTCAACAAATCAAAAAGCAACAAACGTCTAACTATACAATAGATGTGTAGGTGTTTTATTGTAGAGAGATGTTCTGGATGCTCAAACTAAGAGAAAGGATGCATTTTATAATGAGAACCCTACTATAATAAATCCCCTGAACAAAGCTATTTCTCAGGAACTGCTATTAGAGACACATTAGAAAAGTGTTGCTGTTGGATGACTTCTGTACACAGGATAGGACATACAGGAATTTTGACAAATCAATAACATGATTAGGGTTGATTCATTATACATTTTAAATGGCATCAGGGTAGCATTAAAAAAAAAATGCAATGGTTTTGTAATAAGGGGCAATGGTAGCTCAAGGGAAGCTACATTACAATATATAAGCCATTGGTAAAGTGGTACCACAGTGGTAACATTTTAATTCTTTAATATACCAAACACTAACAGTTAACAGGTTCAATATGAGGTAAAACTATCAAGAATGGTTCAGCTAATGCCTTCGTGAGGGAAAAACAAATGGAAATGCTATGATTTCATTGGTCGCTTTCAGCAAGATGTTAAAAAAAAAAAAAAAATCATGGTCCAACTCTCAAGTCAAGACAAAGGCATTTGAACTTCATCAGCAAAAAATGAGCTGTTGCTATGAATAGGATTCAATTACCGGTGTGGTTTGTTTAGTCATTTTAAAAGCGGTACATCTATACTGTAGTTAGTGTTTGTGAACAGTATGTGTTCAAATTCAAATTCCAGATTATAAATGTCTGCTTTCTGTGAGCTGGACATCCTGTCAGTACAAAAACAACAAAGGTGGTGAATTATCATTGTAATTTTGTAGTTTCCCTATCAAATGTATTTGTGCATAGGGAACTAGAACCAGGTAAAGTTTGCAAACTGTGTATATTCATTTGACTATTATCTTGCCTTAAACATCCATGAAACATTATTCTAAAATAACATGTACAATCTATATCCAACTCTATCCACTGTATACAAATTAGATAACTTATGAGCCCACAATGGGGTCTATACAACGGATCTAAACTGTGGCAGATCTAAATAATATTTAATCACTAAACCGTCACACGCACACACAGTGGGTCCTAATGTTATCATCCGATTCTAGCCAAATGCAATTCGAAACGTCTATGGGAGGCTAGGAGTATATGATAAAAGGTTGGTGATGATTGGTGCAAAGTCAAGGCAGTTATCGTGTTCACCATGTAGTGGGGCAGACAAACGGACAGACCAACTGGATCAGCGCCTAAGTGCCCCCAATTTTTTAACGAGGACCCTAAAAAGAGACACTGTAGTTTTCAAAATTAAAAGAGACACAATAGTTTTCAAGACAAGAACGCACTAAAGAGACGCACATGCACTGTTAGATATTTGATTTTCATAACCGTGATTTAGATCTGCCTCTTTTTAGAGTAATTGAAAATCTAATGGTGCCCCAGCTGCTGTATAATAAGTTCCCTTAGCAACCACTAAACCTTTAAACACATATAGGTTATCACCACAGTATGACTCATTCCCTTACTCTATTTAATATATGTGTTGGCTTTCATCCTTACTCTCGTTGTATTTTTCCTTTATAGAATTAGTGCTTTATATGTGGTAAGTTAGAAAATAACCACTTTTCACACTATGTAACACAATTTTTGTTCCTGGGTAGTAAGTGTTATTTCCTAATTGCTTATGCCTCAAAAGTATAGAAAATGGCTATTATTCCCCACAAACTTTGCTTTTGTGACCAGGACAGTGATATTTTGAAATTTACCTATTTCAAATGAGAAAACGGGCGAATTTGTGTCTTTTCGTTCACATAAAGTCAGAAAAAAACAACATATGAATCCAAATTAACATGTATTTATACTAAAGTAATACAAAAATAACTACAAAAGATTTAAAAGTGAGTAGTTTTTTGAGATTTACGATTATACTGTAAATCACTTTCACGAATCAGCCCCCAAATGTAGTCTCCCATCATGTTCTCGTTATACTGTCCTTGGTAGCGGCGTTCAAAGTCCAGTATATCCTGGTGGAAGCGCTCGCCTTGCTCCTCCGAGTACGCTCCCATGTTCTCCTTGAATTTATCAAGATGAGCATCAAGGATATGGACTTTGAGGGACATCCTACAGCCCATTGTGCCGTAGTTCTTCACCAGAGTCTCAACCAGCTCCACATAGTTTTCGGCCTTGTGATTGCCCAGGAAGCCCCAAACCACTGCGACAAAGCTGTTCCAAGCCGCTTTCTCCTTACCAGTGAGCTTCTTGGGGAATTTGTCAGAGCTCCTTATCTAGAGCTCTGACAAATTGTTAACACTTACTACCCAGGAACAAAAAAAAAAAAATTGTTACACAGTGTTATTCATTTAAATACGATATTTCAGCTGTGCAGATGAATGATATGATGTGCTTGAATAAAACTTTTACCTTGTATCCGATAGTTTGCCTTTCATTTTAATATTGATGATGTTTAAAATGTACTGTGATAATGACTGCTTTTGGCTGTTGTTGGTATGAGTATAACCACGGCGGTTCTAGTGTTGAAGCAGTCCATAAATGTACATTGTGTGTGTGTGTGTGTTGGGGGGGGTTTGTACAGCCTTTCTGCTGGAGATTACGTGAGTTTAAGTCAGAAGAACAGGATCTTGACTGCTGAAATCTCACATCTTGAGTCTGCCAATTATGTCAAATTGTGCTGACAAAAAAAAAAAAAAAAACAGAAACACCTGCGGTATTTCAGCTGTAGAAGGGCACAGAGGTTAAAAAAGTTAACAGAGTGATTGCTCAACTTCCTGGCACCTTATCATTTAAATAATATACCTAAGTGGTGGTAATCATGTAGTCATGCCCTGTCTAGTCCTAACAATGGACAACAGAAATTAAATGTACTCCTTCCATCTGCCTGTAGGCTGTTTGGTTCCTAAAACAAACCTTTGGCAAGACACCTGACAATTAACAACCCCATTCTCTTTAGCACAGTTTCACATGTGTTTAAAAGCGCAGTCCTTCAGGATTTAAAACCTATTTTACTTTCATGTAATTATAAACCTCAAAACCGCACAGTGGTTTACCACTGCAACATTCAGGCAGAGGGTCCTATTTTAAAGCAAATGGGCAAAGGCATATTTTCTGTGAGGAATAAAACGATTGTAATGGAAGAAAACTATCAAGAAACTACTTACAGGAAGGAGTAGTTTATTGCCAAATAAAATTCACTGTATTTTTAAGCTCTAATACATGTCGCTATATACAAACGATACACCTGGGAATTGTATTTAAACAGGGCTCTGTTGTTTAATTAGCATGTGTGCCATTTTCACTGCTTCCTTTAATTGACTCTATTGTCATTTCAGGTGACAAACAGACCAAATATTTAGTAGAAATAAAGTCTTATTGAACAGACTGTAAATACAATAGACAATGGAGTGCAGGTAAACAACAGTATATACTGCAGTGGAAAAGGGTATTGGACATCTTGACTGGTCTTAGTGAGACTATCGCCCAATGGATAGTTATTTGAGTGATCAGAGATGTGATCATAGTATACATATTTTACACAAGATGGGGCTGTCCCTCCACCTGAACTGCCCTTAACAAGTACCATGTACATGCTGTGCTTTATCAGTTTTTGACTGTTGTGTGGTTTCCAGTTAGTGGATTTCCTGTAATGTCATGTAGCACAGACTCCAGGTGCTGGCAGGTGTCTCAAGGGATGTTAATAAATTCAGTCAGTAATATTTCACGCATTTGATGTATTGAAGTAGGATCGTGATGACGAATGCATCATTCAAGTTCATCCCAAATGTGCTCAATTGGATTGAGATGCAGGGATTGTGGTGGCCATGGAAGATGGCCTGAAGTCTGTCATGCTCATCAAACCATTTCAGGAGTGGTGGATTGTCTTGAAAGTTGCCATCATCATTAGCATAGAAGAGTAACAGTATTGGGTGGTCTTGATATGCAACAATGCTTAAGTAAACAATGGCATTTGTTCGGCCTTTTAGATCAAGGTACCCAGGATATAACAGGAGAACATGACCCACACCAGGGTGATGCCATATACAGTCAATTAGACAGGTCCTGTAAAGTGACCAAGTAGTGTAACAGTATACAGTAAATGTGTTTATTCTGAAGTTTTAAGACTTCCACAGGACTTTGAGATGAAACTCTATGGGCTGTTGTCTTACTGTGTTCCAGGGGAGAAGACCAAAGGGATGATGGGTGTCTCAGAGTTGATCATCGCCACCTCGGCTCTGGGGGTGCTGTTCTCACTTCTCGCAGGCCAGCCTATGCTCATTATTGGCTTCTCGGGACCCCTCCTTGTCTTTGAGGAGGCTTTCTATAAGGTAGGCATGGAAGAGGTTTTACATGTTAGTGCTTGTGAAAGGGAGTCCATCTCCATTACAAATCAGCTTGGTACGAGTATACCTGCAGTGTGAAGAATGTTAAATGTATTGTATGCTTGACAAGACATGAGGCTTACATTATCAAAGCCTACTGCCGCTCCATTTTGTCAGTTCTTAAGCTTGTTTTTGTGACAGCTACCAAAATAATTCATTGACTGCTGTTCATCCGCTCCATTACTGAAAGTAATAATACACTAAGAAAAGTTCAAAATAACAGTACTGATGTTAACCGTTCTTACCAGAGACGGGTTCTGACATGGAATGCACACATATAAATGGAGCGCTCTCAGAGCCTTCATTAGACACCAGAGCTGCCATCTGCAATAATAGTTTTGCGGAAATCAAGTCAGCCAGTTAAAGTAAAACTGTTTATTTTCTTTCAATTTATTTTGTTGAATTAAACTGGAGTGCAAGCTAGAAGTTGTTTGTGAAACTGGCCCCTGGTGGAGTAACCCTAACCCTCTGCTGTCTCCCACTCAGTTCTGCCAGGACCATGAGTTTGAGTACCTGACAGGCCGAGTTTGGATCGGGTTCTGGTTGATGATCATTGTGTTTGTTATGGTGGCAGCGGAGGGGAGTTTCCTAGTGCGTTACATCTCTCCCTTCACGCAGGAGATCTTTGCCTTCCTCATCTCCCTCATCTTCATCTACGAAACGTTCTACAAGCTCTTCAAGGTAAAGTAACATTAAGTTCAAGATGCAGATTCTGTGTACGATATACGTGGACAAATACAGTAGTACAGCAGAGAGAGCGTGTGTAAGAATCGAATCAACCCCATGTGTTTTAAGGTACAAGGTAGACTTATGGTCAATTTGAAGTCAGCTTCTACATATTTCTCAAACCCCGTACTCAGATTTTTGCCAAACCCCTTCTTCTTTAAATAAATTTTCAGTATTTGACAACTGCTCTAAAATACATTAAATTAACATTTATGAATGAAAGTTTCAATTACATTTTGCAGGAAGTACTGCATGAGTGCTTGAGTACTCTAACTCACCCCTACTAAAAACAGTAATTAATGTACAAAGCATACTTTAAAAACAACAGTTGTAAATAACTCAAGAATGGGCCTCGTTACTGTATTCACCCAACACTGTTTATTAATAAATAACTAGCTCATGCACCCAGCCCTTTTAAGGTCTGTCCTTGTTCCAGGTGTTTTACGATCACCCTTTGCTGAAGTATTACCCTCCCGACACTGAGCCAGGCCTTGGATACATCAATCTGTCTGAGGTGGCCAAGACCACTGAGTCATCAGTGGGCATGCAGCCCAACACAGCCCTGCTCTCCATGGTGCTCATGCTGGGAACCTTCTTCATCGCCTTCTTCTTGAGGAAGTTCAGGAACAGCAGGTTCCTGGGAGGCAAGGTGAGAGAAAACGTGCTCACAACAACAGTGAATATTATCAACTTTTAATGCTCTTTTTGTATTGAGACACCTCAAAGCACTGTAACTGTGGAACACAAAACTACTGCTTTAAAACACAGTAAAACAGGCCAAACTATAATAAATACATACCTACACTATAAAACAAAATTATAAAAAAATGTAGAAGAATGTATCAAATTTGTTTTGGAAATGATATATAGAATTTAAGCATAGTTTAAAAAAGCACAGGCTCCCTTGGTAGAAAGTCTAATTCTGTACTTTTGTACACCAATAAGCCAGGATCCTGAGACCAAGGGCATGACTAATGGACATGGAATGAGCTGCTCTAAAATATATGTTTTAAATCAACCCCTTTTCTCACCAGAAGCCAATAAAGAGATTTCAAATAAACTGTATGTCAATCTTGTTCTATAGTATGTGTCCTGTAACACTAGGTAACGTAAATAAAACTGAACTTATAATTCACAATAAATCGATGGATTGAAAACACTGTATTCAAAAGCAATACGCATCAAAAAAGTGTAGACTTCATAAAAGCTGTCAAATACAACTGAAAACATGCATGTACAAGGAATATAATTCATAGGCGAGGCTACAAGTACTGCACCAAGTTATTATTATTATTATTTGTTTATTTAGCAGACGCCTTTATCCATCCAAGGCGACTTACAGAGACTAGGGTGTGTGAACTATGCATCAGCTGCAGAGTCACTTACAATTACATCTCACCCGATAGACGGTGCACAAGGAGGTTAAGTGACTTGCTCAGGGTCACACAATAAGTCAGTGGCTGAGGTGGGATTTGAACCAGGGACCTCCTGGTTACAAGCCCTTTTCTTTAACCACTGGACCACACAGCCTTTTATAAGTTGATTTATTGAATAACTAATGTTTATTTAATGTTAAATATTAGGAGATGTAACAATTATTGTAGGACACTGCACTTGTAAGTGTGTCATGATTATTGCCATAACTGTGTATTGATGTGTTTTCCAGGCCAGGAGAATAATTGGAGACTTTGGAATTCCTATTTCAATACTCCTGACGGTATTTATTGACTACGCCATTACAGATACCTACACACAGGTAACTATGTGTGTCTTTTCACACCCTGTTTCTACTCAATGACTTGGTAGTTTGAAAATAGCCCCAGGTTATATTGGTACACTTCATAAAACCACACAATTGGCACAATGGGAATCTCTGCTCGACATAAAGGGCCAGGACTGAATGGCAGAGTGTGTACAGATCTGGTTTGAAGTGCTTATGCAAAGCTTTGGGGAACTCTCATGACACCTGCTGACATTGTGCCCAACTAAATCAACACAATGTTTTGAATGCACTTCAAAATACAGGAAAATGACCACGTATATCTAGTAACATTGCAGTTACCATTTTCTCATACTTACTAAATGCACTTACGAAGCAATCGTTATAAAGACACATTCCCATTTTAAAATGAATCCCTTTTAAAATAACTTATCATATGGGCTTGATCATGCAAAGTAACTTCAGTGAGAAGAGCTAATAAATTATATGCTGGCTGTGTTCATGTCTGCAGAATCTGCTGGCTGCTTAACTCATTGTGTTCTTTGTTTTCTCTCATTACAGAAGCTGAATGTTCCCACTGGATTCTCCGTTACATCTCCTCTGAAGCGAGGCTGGTTTATCCATCCTTTGGGGGATAAGCAGCCTTTCCCTATCTGGATGATGTTTGCATCTGCAATACCAGCCTTACTGGTGTTCATTCTCATCTTCATGGAAAGCCAGATTACCGCGTGAGTCCAGTGGAAAAGCAATGAGATGCCAGAGGGTTATTTTCTTTCTCATCATTTTTTTAAAAAAAAGAATTGGAATTTAAAAAGCTAATGAAATGAATCCTTACATCTCACCTGACATGCACTTCTATTCCCAATGCACTGACAAATATGATCATTTCATTGACAAGAACATTTTATTTTCATTCAATAGCAGCTACCAATAGTATTCAAGCCAGGTATATTACTAGATAACCTACCTCTCCTTGCAGTTAGGACAGTGCTTTGAGTTTACATCCTCCTCCCTAACTTCCACTTCATTTGTTGGCCTCAACAGGGGGGTTGGTAGTTGAACCCTAATAAAAGTCTACCACGGTAAATTTGCAGTTTTCCTATGCTTTTCCCATGGTTATACAAGGCACTTACCATAGTTTCCCATGGTGTTCCCATGTTTTTCAATATGCTTTACCACACCCTTCTGTGCTTTACAGTGCTTACCTATGTTATACCATGCGTTCATTGTGCTTTATTACACTTTGCTGTGCTTTTACTAAATTAAACTTCCTCTGTGATGTCAATACAAATTTTTCACCCAACTGCAGAACTTTTTTGAAACTGAGAACTTAGCACTTGTAAGGAAAATTGCCTATGAGTTCAAAACAGGGTCATAAAATGTGAAATAGAGAGCTGGACATGCTCTTCAGAACACTACGGGCCATATTTTCAAAAATGTACTCCGGTTTTAATTTAACTCCTATTGTGTGAAAGATGGAAATTCAACAGTAATGTACAAAACTGATGCCTCAAATTACATTACTTGATGTTTTATGCTAGTTTTGTAAAGCCAATAGTAGGAGTTAATTAACGCCTGAAGGAAATCCTTTGGAAATATGCCTCATAGTACTGAAGCTATTTTCTGCTCCTGCTTAGCCTGATAGTGAGTAAGAAGGAGCGGCGACTGGCCAAAGGGTCTGGGTTCCACCTGGACTTGCTCCTGATCGTGACACTGGGGGGGTTGTGCCCCCTCTTCGGCCTGCCCTGGCTGACTGCTGCTACTGTCCGCTCGATAACCCACGTCAACGCCCTGACCGTGATGAGCAAGGCCACGGCTCCTGGAGAGAAACCCAAGATCAGGGAGGTCAAGGAGCAGAGGGTCACCGCCATGATGGTCGCTGTGCTTGTGGGTAAGAACCTTTTTTAAAGCCTTTAATATCTTCCACTTGTATGATATTTTTCTTCTGGTAATAATTAGAATATAAGAAAATAAGGGAATGAGCATATGTATTACCAACCAAGTCAACAACAATACAGTTATACAGAATCTAATTCAATAATTTATGTTTTGATTAAACCTTTTCTTTTAACACTGCAACGCAGTATATGAATAATAAGAGTGCATAAGGCTAACTTTGAATATTTTATCTAAGGTACCACTGCAGTAGTAGCTGGTGTGAACTGAGATACAGCTTTATTCATAGTTTAACCTTACCTTTTGCTTGAGCGATTTCCATTTCCCCTTTGGTAATGCCCCTGGTAAGGCACTGCCGCAGGGTGTGCAGTGAGACATACAGTCATGGGAGTGTGTCCTGACTGTGCAACGTTGTCGGTCTTTGCTGGGGATTTCACAGGGAGCGTCACATTGGCTCTGGTGCTCCTGTGGGTTAGGGAGGCAAAAATTGATTGGAACTGTTTCTCCTCACCACTCTTCAGTGGATCTTACTGGCCAGGTTCCCGGTAAGCTCAGTGCACAGAGCTTTTTGATATCTGCTGCAGAGCTCCTGGGTGTAAAGAGGTGTAAAGAGGCAGTCAGCTTGGTTATGGGATTGCAGTGTTGGTTAAAAATACACAATTGATCATTCTAAATGGGGGGAGAAAACGGGTAAAACAAATCAGGCAACTAAAAAAATACAAAACCACCAACTTGAAACAGAGTTATTAGTATTTTACATGACCTTGACTACCCCCCCCCCCCCCCCCCCCCCCGCCACCCCCGCCATGCTAAATAAAAAAGATTTCCTACAGTATTAAAACAAGGAGTCTTGATGGTGCTTGCCCGGCATATTGTAACTGGTGGTAATGATTGAATTAAATGAGTAACAACTCCCATGTTATATCTGCAGGTCTGTCGATTGTCATGGCTGATATTCTGCGCCTGATTCCCCTGGCGGTCCTGTTTGGGATTTTCCTTTACATGGGAATCACCTCCCTCACTGGGATCCAACTGTACGAGCGAATGCTGCTCCTGGTCACGCCATCAAAGCACCATCCAGACCACGTCTATGTCACCAAGGTACTCCATACAAGATGTGCAGTTAGAGGGACGTACTGAGGCACTGTACTAAATAGGCAGTCAGAAGGCCTAATGTGCCTGCAGCTGACTAACATTTAATATTAAGATTGTAAAAGTAAAATTACACACACATTTCAAGTAACTGTTTTAATGCTAAAGATATACTGTTAATATCCGAATGGCCAGTATAACAAGACAGAGGCTAGGCATGAATCGGTGACCACCCACACAACAGGGAGCTTCTTAACCACTCAGCATTCTCATCTCATTGACAGGGGTTAGAATTCATAACGGCAGTGTGTCACACATCACTGCATATTACACTTACTGGAAATGACTTCAGGGAACTTGGTCCAGGGAAATTCCTGAAATTCCATTTAATGAAGTGTTTCTGTTCAGAATCTGTTTAACTGTCATAAATATGCACATAATGTTCTGAGGTTTTATATCAAATCTCTATTTTTGCTTTAAAGTGTGACAAAACTCTCTGTGAAAGCTTTTTGCTGCAACGTGCCCAGGTAAAATCCACCAAATGTGGGTTTATTAAACAAAGGACACAATAATTTACAAAAGGGCGCTAAACTTTATGGTGTGCGATAATTGCAATTACTGTACACGTTAATGATTTCCGTATTTACTATTGCAATTGTATTAATTATTTCATTTTATTGTGCAATACTGTGGTAATCAGTATGAAAATGTGATTTGTATGGTAATGCACTATAATGTGTTTAAATGAGCACCCAGCTTAGAATAATGAGATGAGCTGTATTCACATGGTATTTACTAAAGGATGTTAATTTTAGTGCGCGCATTAAAGTGATCATTTACTAGTGTGTATGGGAACCAGGCTTTAACCACTGATAGGCGCGATATTGTTCTGGCCTGAAAACTAGTGATGTGCAGTTCGATTCTTTTTACTGACTCGATTAATTTGATTCATTCAGTTTAGTGAATCAATTGAACAGATTTGTTCGTTTGATTCACTGATTCACTAACATTAAATAAATACATCTTTCTGAATTACTTGGTTATGAAAATTTGTTTGAACAGAAAAATCTGGCAGCAAGGACCATTTAAGTTAAGACTGTTCACTTGGTGGGCCGCACTGTAAAAAAAATATATATATATATATATATACACACACACACACACACACACACACACACACACACACAAATCGTAATGTTCGTGCAGTGCGGGTAATGTGTTTTGAGCAGTATACTCAAATATACTTTTCAAAACACATTACCCGCACTGCACGATTCCTAGTCAATAAGTATGCAGGCACGGTTTCAATCAATCAATTAATCAACATATTACTTAATGTATTTTATAGTACAGAAATAGGCAGATATAACTAGAAGCAGCTTTCCTAGAACACTGACAAAAAACTCACTATCACAAAAGTAATATAATGGAGGAAATAGAAGAGTATTTTATTTCAATGGAAATCTCAAACAGTAAAAAAAAAAAAATGTCAGAGTATATAATTCTAAGTCTCAATATTATTTATTATTTATTTATTTTTTTAAAATTTAGTCGTTGCCAATTATTTTTTTATTATTTTCTCCCCAATTTGGAATGGCCAATTATTTTTAGGCTCAGCTCACCGCTACCACCCCTGTGTTGACTCGGGAGGGCGAAGACGAACACACACTGTCCTCCGAAGCGTGTGCCGTCAGCCGACCGCTTTTTTTCACACTGCGGACTCACCATGCAGCCACCCAAGAGCTACAGCGTCGGAGGACAACGCAGCTCTGGGGCAGCTTATAGGCAAGCCCGCAGGCGCCCGGCCAGACTACAGCGATCGCTGGTGCGCGGTGAGCCGAGGACACCCTGGCTGACCTAACCCTCCCTCCCCCCAGGGGACGCTCGGCCAATTGAGCACCGCCCCCTGGGAGCTCCCGTCCTTGGTCGGCAAAGGAATAGCCTGGACTCAAACTCGCGACGTCCAGACTATAGGGTGCATCCTGCACTCTATGCGAGTGCTTTTACTGGATGCACCACTCGGGAGCCCCATTTCTTTCTTTAATTTGTAGCCATTCCACTCTTTTGTCCAGTCATATGGTGCACCCTCTGTTGTAATCCCAGTTACTTTCTTCCAAAGTAATTCTGCACGTTCCATGGCTTCTTGAAGTTAAAAGAAAAAGGCCTTTCCTGTGGATGTGTTGTTCATGGGCATCCAAAGTACTTTTCAGAAAAAAAAACTTTCAATGACTCCATAGCTTCTTTCAAGTTCAGTTCAACTGAAAATATTTTACTTTGTGCAGCATGTCACAGTGACGTTGTATGTTATAATCTTTCATAAGTGTAACCGTTGCACTGCAAATCAGACATATTGCCTTGCCATTAAAATTATAAATTAAACAAATAGTCATCTGGTTAACGATTTTGGAATCTTCTGTGTTCCGCCTCCACCTTTTGCTTCCATGACATCTCCAATTACTTTTTTGCTACTGATTTTAAATTTTACTCCCGACCGCCGTTTAGCCAGGCTAATTAAAATGATTCACGAGTGGGAATGTTACTTTTTTTTGTTTTGTTTTTTTGTTTTTTGTAAAAAATATAGCTTTGATTACATGGTGCTTTATGCATGGTTAATTCACAGAAAGTTACATTTTTGCTTCACTATATGTGGATTATAGAAAGGGAGTTCTTTTATTTTGTATTTTAGTTAGATGTGTGTTGTTATGTGTCCCATGTCAGCAATACAAAATAAAACTACATTACTCTAGCTCTTACTTCTATAAAGAATCTTTGATCTAGCCTGTGTTACATATATCTATGGCAGACTATGAGAACTGACGAACCACTCCTGAAGCTACTATACTTAGCTTTTGATCCTTTCACTATGTTCTCCTAAGACTGAAAGTTTGATTAAAAAGCACCATAAGGAAGTAAGAGGTTGTAAAGCGGTGCTGTATTTTCTGATTGAATCTGCCCCACGCTTCCATTGAAGGTAAGGTGAGGTTGTTTTGTTGTTTCGCTGCCCCCAGGTGAAGACTTGGCGAATGAACATGTTTACCTGTATCCAGCTGGGCTGTATCGTGGTTCTATGGGTAGTGAAATCCACCGTGGCTTCCCTGGCCTTTCCCTTCGTCCTCATCATGACCGTCCCTCTCCGGCGCTTCATCCTCACTCGAATCTTCGAGGACAGGGAGCTGAAAGCTGTATGTTTCCTTTCATTTAAATAGAACTGTTATAGGGGGCAAGGTGGGTCATTATACCGGAAATGGGATATTAAACAGGTTGGCTTTTATGATTGAGAGTCATTTGGAAGTGATGACTGCTCGGGGCCTAGTTCATAGTGGACTGAAAACCACTATTACAATTGGCCCAACTTTTCATGCTTATTAGGTCTGTGTGGACTGAGGTTGACTAACTCCTAAGAAGGTAGTCCCTTCAGGGCAGGGTAGTTGAGACACATTCAATCCCCAGTGCTATCATTCCTGCATAAGTGAAACAAAAATGAATTAAAAAAAAAAAAACAATGATAAAAACTATATATTTACTTAAATTTATGGAGTCATTTAAAATTATATTTATTTTAACAGTTACTTCGGACAAGTTGTTGAGCCAGTGTCCAGTGCACAAGTTTTATTGATATTTTTCCAGCAATTAACCCTTCCATGTAACACAATTGCTACCTGTTATACAAAAAGTAATTCAGGGGGTGTTCCTCCCTCAGTTCTCACTAGGTGGCAGCATCATAACTTCCAAGCTAAGTATAGAGGTTTATGGCCTTCGTCATCTGTCAAAATGGAAAAACTCATGCATTGGTAACTTGTTTTCTTGAAACATATTCTGAAACATTTCAAATTTTATCATATTAGCTTGCCAGTTACATTTCAGGCACTAAATGGATGGGGATTTTGTGCTTTTGATAACCTTAATTCTTTCAATGCAGAAGACCTGTATAGAGATCTGGGTAAAATAACTTGACTTGACAAACCTACATGGCAGTTATATTGCAGTCTAGGGATGTTAACTCCCTAGAGAACATGTTTGTGATGATTTCAGTACAAGACAGGGGAAAAAAAAACAATTAAAATCCTAAAACTAATTAAACAACTTAAGACAACTTAAAAAAAAAAACGGAATCAAATGTCAGCATTGTTTATTTCTGGTTTGACAATCTTTATTGGGTTCCTTTGTTTTCATTTCTGAATAAAAAACAACATGCCAATAACCATTTGGTGTAAAACCCTGGCACACGAAACAAAGGAAGTAAGAGCATGTATTCAAACCTCAGTTCGGACTGTTTTTTTTTTTTTCCAGCTGGATTCTGACGATGGCTGTCCCAACTTCGATGAAGATGGTCAGGATGAATACAATGAGCTCCACATGCCTGTATAGACAGGGTGTGGTGAGCCACATTAGAGAGGCACTGAAGCCAAGGAAGAGCAACAAACAAGACAAAAGAGAGAGTGTGTGTGTGTGTCAGAGTCTGTATGGGCAGGGAGGGTAAGACAGTGTGTATGACAATGAAGCGAATATAGATACATTTGTATTTTTCAAAGGGAGACATAAAGTGTGAATTAGAGGGAGAGCAGGTAAAGTGACTGAAGATATTTTTTTAAATCCCACTCTGGTCTCTCTATATTATTAGGACATTGGGCTCAGGTGCAATGAAGACAATTGGGTATATATAGAGGTCTTGTAAAACCATCCAGTTGGGGTCTCGTTTGAGCAAAGAAGAGATTTCTGGATGATGGATTGTGGTGGATCCTCACTGGAAAAAACATTCAAACAGCAGAGTTTGTACTGTAATTTATACACTATATGTGTTGCCAACAGAGTAAATATGACATGCGTTGGCAATACTTTGTTTATTTGGACACAATGACCATGTTACCTAACTGTTAGAATGACAACATTTTACACCTGCATGCTCACTGTGCATTAAATTGGGAGTGTGGTTTTGATTGCAGTTTAGTTTATAATTGCACAGGTAAAACTGTCAGAAAATATGACATGATAAATGGAATCTCACTGCCCGTCACTTTCATTGGGATTTCAAATCCTGTTACCCCTAAATAGCACTACGCAGCACAGTTTCGATAGCGCCGCAAAGGGTAAGATTCACAGCATGGCACCAGGGGCCTGTTGCCAATTACTGATTTTGTCAAAGTCACAATGATAACAGGAACATGAAATAACTAAAAAAAAATTTCATTAAAATTTAGGACCAAAACACTTGCAAAGAGTGCATTTGGATAACTGTTTCATGTTTATTCACTCAGAAGACGTAGCTACTCAAACACTCAATGACCCCTGTAGTTATTACTTAATTAGGATCAGCTTCACAAACATGTCAGCTAATGCCAGCAGCCAGTGCTGCAGACCCTCATGTTAATGAGCTCTTCTGTGAAGTTACCAAAATAATGCATCGTCACTGCAGTTAAACTGAATCAGATATAATCAGATGTTTACCTGACACTTGTTTTAGAATTATTATATAACTTGCATGGTTTTATGATCACTTAAACAAAGTATTACCATTGCTACTGTTATTGTTCTAATTCATATTAATAAGTTATTTTTATTTATTTTTTAAGCACTGTTCGTAGTTAGATGTGACAGTGCCAAAGCCTTTTTTTATTCACAAAGAGGTGATCTTTAAAATCATGTGGATCATGTGTATTTTGAAAATGCCGTGTAAATAATACTGAACTCTATGGCAGAGGTTTTCCCTAGATTATGTACATTTCTAATTCTAGATTTTAAACATTTAAATTGAAAAGAAACCCTTACAGTGGGCCCTAAAGCATGTCGTTTGAGACCTTATTGCATTTGAAGGCGGCAGAATTGCTGGGGCTGTTCTTCTCAAACTCGCTGGGTGGGAACCGTCCGTCTGAAATGAGAATTGTTTGAGAATTGGACCCAGAATGTTTTATTAGGATACATAACTACAGTACATTGTGCCACTAGAGATTAGAGTTAGCAAAAGCCCCTTGACTTTAATAGCATTTTCACTAATTAATGTTTGTTATTGTATCAAAAATGTATTTTACCAACGGTTCACAATTAACAAAAAAAAAAAAGTACTGTCCCCTATGATGTTTGCAATAATTATGAGTGTTTCTTATTGTGATTACTCAAATATTGTGTTTTGATCGGTCTACTTTGGTTAGCTTTGATTATGCTGCTTTTCAGTTCTAGTTGCAGCCATAGACATCTTGTGGAAGTGTCTTTATATTTGTAAGCACCAGCGCCATCTAGTGAAGGGCAGTGTATTGCGAGCAAAACAAAAGTTAACTTGATCCCAAGTGGCTCACTAGATGGAGCTGTCTATTATTTCGATAAAGACACTTAGGCAAATTCAACCTCTGTTACATATATATGGCAGGCAGCTCGAACTAAAGAGCTGAGATCAGGTGAAAGCACTTATACTTACAAACAGTATTTTAGCAATTGCTATGAGAACCACTTAAAATTAATGCAAAGATCATAAAACTATAAAAGGACAATGCATGACTCAGAAAGCAAGGGCTGCAAACAGATTTATGGAACTTAGTGTTGTAGCAGAAATCGTGTTTATAAATGAAAATACATGTTTGGTAAACATAGGTTTCTTTCTCTGAGACCTTTCTAGTGATTGGATGTTGGAAAATGGAATTATTTTGTTAGCTAGAATCATTTAATAGCAGTCTTTGCAAATGCAGTATCCTGGTCAAGCAGCTTTTGTTTACAGTTTTTTTTTATACTTTTGTAATTTTGTCCACGTGTCCTTCTGGAGGCTGTCCCTGAACTAACTGCCCGCAACCCAACCTATCTTCCTATTGACGCATCTTTCTGTTTCCATAAAAGACAAAGCTTACAACAGCTGCACAGAAAAAAAAAAACATGTACAACAAAATGTCATACACAAGACAAAATGGAGACAGGAAGACAGGTCACATGGGGGGAATGACATTGATACAGGAGCAGTCTTCAGTTGAATAATGTGGACATGTAGATACAAATATGAAAACAGTTGAGTTTTTAAAGAAATAACCAACACTACATTACACAGGAGTAATGACATTAAAAAGTGAGAGTGTAAAAAAGTCAAGGGTTTATTGATAACGTTTATTATCTGCAGTATACTCCATAGGTATGTGTTTCAATGTCACTTTAGATGTTTTCATGTGCTGTACCAAAAAAAAACAGGCTTTCTAAGATACATTTTCATATATAAAAAAAAAAAAACCTGAGGTAGTTTGAGAATTGATAGTAACCCTTAAATCAGGGTTCGATTCTCAGCAGAAAAAGATGTATTTATAGCATTTTCGTACCCAGGTTTCTGTTTTGTATTAACTGAAGATCGTACTGAACAGCTGCTTTTTTATATGGAGGTGAAAGTTTGGGGTACAGTGCTGGTGCCAATTAAAGGAAGATTTAAAACTATGCCTTATTTCTTCCCGTTTCTGCATCTGCCATAACAAGAGAATTAAAGGGAAGATCCAGACCAAAACAAACACAGTAAGCTGCATTGGAAGTGCATTCTACTGGAACAAATATCTGCAGATTGGGCAAGATAGCAATGTACTGGAAACCATAGGGGAAATAGCTGCAGATACAGGCCAGAATTAAATGTAACATAAACACTGCTATAGATGTATGTATAATAAAATATGCAAAAGAGTCTGTTTGTGCCATTTTACCAATGAAGACGCCTTGATAGTGACGTTACATTTGAAGCTTTGAGGGTTTTTATTTGAGGAAATCGTTGTAATCGGTCAATTCAGTGTTGTTTCAGTATTGTCCACCAGGGAGCGCACGCCTCATACAGTGCTAAGTTATATGGAAAAAATGCTTCCATCACAGTGCAAAACAGAAACAGTCCGTAAAGGACTTATTTTAAATAGTTATTTTTTGTTCACTTATGACTGGTTTCACAGATTAGCAATATTTTATTTTATTTTATTTTTATTACCTTACCCAAGGTCAAGTAGCTCAAGATTAGTGCTAATCGGGCTGGCTCTGTGGGACATAAATAGTACAGTTAAACAAATCTATACAAATGGACGGGCCTCTGGCTTTCATGTGTAGCTCAGTTTATTTTGCACAGACTACACTGCTGACTGTTACATTTGTCTTGGTAGCTGTCCTCATCTTTCTTTGAGGGCTAGAAGAAGCAAATGAGCAGGAAGAAAAAAAAAACCTGGTTCAGTTGACCTGGACTCGGTCTGAACAGCAACCCGCTGGCAATGCAGCCTGCCTGCCTTGAACTAAGAAGGTAGTTACCATGGCAGCAGACATGTGCTGCATCTCAAATATATTAAAATAGAGCGTTTTGGTCACTTACTTCCTATTTAGAAAATCCCAAATAATATAAATAAAGTTAAACCCAAGTTACTACTTCAAACTTAACAGGACTGGAGGACACAGCTAGAAACTGGGGGGGAAGCACTTTTTTTTTTTTACAGTTATAAATTCACAGCATGAAGTTGAAGTTGTAACATCTTATACACAAACATTAAAAAACAATTCTTGTTCCAAATATTTTTATGCAAGTGTCCTACTCCCAGTCCTAGCCCTTGCATATTAATTTATGCTTTAGATTCCAGAAAGTGATACTCTATTGTAACACCAATGTGTACGGCTCACGCAAGGTGCAATATAAGTCATGGCTGTCATTGAGTATCTGATTAAGTATGGATACACTTTTGTACAAACGTGGTTCCTATTCCTATTTATTTTTAAGGAAATCCGTTCTATGGAAGTACTGCCATCTTTCACAAGTGAGTGCAAATGCAACGATGATCTTGTGTGTGTAAAGATATAGCTGCATATACACGATTCTAGTTTCTATTAAAAGCAAAAACGTTGTGAAAAAGATCACTTGTTTTTCATTGGGCAAGAGGCAGCAGACAGAATAGCAGACGCAGGTCTCAGAATCAGCATATGCAGTTCTGGGGAGCACACTTATTTAAATTATAAATGATGATAAAACAAAATGAAAAACAAAATCTCATCTTGTCTGCCTTCAACAGGCAGTTATCCTCTCTCTCCCCAAAGTCCAACTGAAATAAGGAACTGTCTCTTTGCTCCTGCCTTATACATGTAGCCAATCTAAATTGGCAATCAA